>NW_020175186.1:9538928-9640325 GCF_003031525.2 Neophocaena asiaeorientalis asiaeorientalis
TATATATATATATATATATATATATAAACAAATAAGCTACTAAAAATGTAGTAAACAATACCACACAATGAATCTTGTAGATAACAAGGGCCAGGGGGAATTCAGGTGAGGAAAAATTTCCATGGGCTGTCTGGGACAATTTAGTCTTCAAGAAAGAAGTTGGTAGTTAGACAAAGTCCACATAGATAATGTGGAAAATGAATTAGAAGGCCAACCTAATTACTCAAGTTGCTATTCATTTTTTTCTTTCTTTTTTAAAAAAATTGTGATAAGAACACTTAACATAGTATTTATCCCCTCAACAAAATTTGAAGTGCACAACACAGTATTGTCATTTATAGGCACAATGTTGTAGAGAAGGTCTCTAGAAATTATTCATCCTGCACAACTGAAACTTTATACCTGTTCAATAACAACTCCCTATTTCCTCTGCTCTCCAGTCCTTGAGAACCTCCATTCTACTCCCTGTTTCTATGAGTTTGACTAATTTTTGATACCTCATGTGAGTGGAATCATGTAATATTTGTCCTTCTGTGACTGGATTATTTCATTTAGCATTATGTCCTCAAGGTTCATACATGTCAAATATAACAGAATTTCCTTCATTTTTAAAGCTGAATAATATTTTATTGTTTGTATGTACGGTACTTTATTCATCTGTCGATGGGCAATTAGGTTGTTTACATATCTTGACTATTGTGAATCATGCTGCAATGAACATGAGAATGCAAATAGCTCTTTGAAATCCTGATTTCAATGCTTTTAAAGAAGTACCCAAAAGTGAGCTTGCTGGATCATAGTGGTTCCATTTTTAATTTTCTGTGGAACCTCCATATTGATTTCTATAGTAGCTATTATTTTACATTTCTAATATTCTAATGTCTCCACATTCTCTCCAACACTTGTTATCTTTTCTTTTCCTTTTTTTTTTTTTTTTTGATAACAGCCATCCTGTTAGATGTGAGGTGATATCTTAGTGTGGGTTTGATCTGCATTTCCTTGATGATTAATGATGTTGAACATCTTTTCATATACCTATTGGCTTTGTATGTTTTATTTAGAGAAATGATTATTTAAGTCTTTTCCTCATTTTTTTAACTGGGTCTTCTGTTATTAAATTGTAGGAGTTTCTTATATATTTTAGATAGTAACCCCTTATAAGATATATGATTTGTAAATATTTTCTCTCATTCCATAGGCTGCCTTTTGACTTCATTGACTGTTTCCTTTGCTATGCAGAAGCATTTTAGTTTGATGTAGTACCACTTGTCTATTTTTGCTTTTGTTGTCTGTGCTTTCAGTGTCATACCCAAGAAATCACTGCTAAAACCAATGATGTGAAGATTTTCCCCTATGTTTTCTTTTAGGTGTTTTGCAGTTTGGGGTTATGGTATCCATTGCTAAATAAACACATTCTAAATGTGTTTAGATGTTTTTATTTCAGCATGTGTTTACACATGCTAAAATAAAAAGATTTTAGCATAGAAGGCACTGTGAATATACAGTTACCCTTGGTGGTTTATTATTCAATTTTAAGACCTCAGAAGTTTTTAAGAAAGATGAGGATTTAACAGTGCTTACAGCAATATTGCAGAAATAAAAGTAAGTATGATTGAAGGAGGTTAAGTCAGAGATAAATATTAAGCTCAAAGAAAAGCCCCAATTTTTCCTAGAAATTGAGAGCTGGGAAATTAACATGTCACTGAGATAAAAACTATAGCTATAAAATCTGTTTTTGGAAAAAAATATTTTTAATTAGACATTCATAACATTTACTTGATACTTTATTTCCTGTTTGTCTTAGGTATGAATGTGCACAAATATTTATGTTGCTTTATTTTTCTAAATCTAAATCTATTTTTCCAAAATCTAGCTCTGTGCCCTTGATTGCCAAAGTTGACAAGTCATCCATATCAGTCACTCTTAGTGAATACCTCTCCCTTTCCAGGATTGTCCAAGCATCCTGGGGTTTATGTTGTCAGAAAATTTATAGTTACACTTCTGGTCTTCAATCATGCTTACTGCTGACGTGCCGGGCTTGCATGGATCATTCTAATACCTAACACCCAACTCCCTACCTGACCACCCTGGGAATTGAGAACTTGTTCTCTAGCCCCCAACTCCAAACACCAATCTTCATCCCCCATCCTTCTGACCAATTGAACTTAAATTCTTTCTTTGAGCCTGAAATGCAAAATATTTTGCTCCCCTCTCCACTGTACACACACTTGCTCAGGCTCTAGAAATATACCACTGTCTTCCCTCTCCCAGAATATGTGGGTTAAATCAAAGACCTACTGTACAGCACAGGGAACTCTGCTCAATGTTATGTGGCAGCCTGGAAGGGAGGGGAGTCTGGGGGAGGATGGATGCATGTATATGTATGGCTGAGTCCCTTTGCTGTACACCTGAAACTATCACAACATTGTTAACTGGCTATACTCCAATATAAAATAAAAAGTTTAAAAATAAATGAATACACACATACACGCACAAATGAGTAAAAGTTGCACTGGGAAAATGTGAATAAAATCAGCAGTTTGTATATAAAAAAAAAAGAATATGGGGCTTAAAAAAAAGTTTATTTTTCCCTGATGACTTAACAGCACAAGAAATTGAAAAAAAAAAAACCCAGAATTTTTTCCTTAAAAGTTCAGCTTCTGCCATATTTTAACGATCTATGTTTCCAATTAATTATTTGAACATCATCTTATGAAAATGAAAATATAAGATGACTCAAGACCTTACAAATTGTACTGAGCTCCTTTGGTCTCCCTCTTGTTTGTTGGTTTGTTAAATTACAATTGTCAAATAAATATCAAAATATCTGTAAGGCTCCCTAGGGAGACCAATTTTATTTTTCTTCTAGGCAAATTTGGACATGGGCAGAAGGGATTCTGGATGTAGGCTGAAATAGGAGAGTGGAAAGTTGGGTCAAGTTTAATGGCAGTATAATTAGTGTCTCCTTTTTACTAAAATTACTTGGGCAAGGCACCCCAGGAAACCATCAGCCCTTTGAGGGTTTCATACTGGGCACCTTTTGTTTATATCTAAGGTGATAAAAGGATTTAGAAGAGGGAGGCTCAGTTATATTCCATCTGCAGCTTTCAGCGATAAAGTGCTGCTTTTGTACTGAGTAAAATTTTCCCAATACCACATATATGAGCACAAATTTATTATTCTCCTTACACCACCTCAGAAAAGATGGTGAGAGAAAGGCTAATCTGAAGGAAACCTCTGCTTTCTTGGGGAAGGAGATGCAAAAAAATTGTTCCCCGCAGAAACAAAAAGGGATCTCACCAGGATGACATAACTGGAATGTCTGCCACTGCTACCACTCTGGAAATCTCAGCTAGCCAGAGGATCAGAGACATTCTCATAAAAGCTTAAGCCAGAGCAACAACCATCAATAAATGATGCCAAACTCCAGCGAGGACAGAGATGACTTTCAATGGCATAGCTGGACCCATGGCACTCCTATCTGTTTAGCTTGAAAGGCTTCTCTGTTCATTTCATTAACCTCCTACTAACATAACATCATATTTTACTTGGCCGAATTATTTGTATTGGAATCTGGTATGAATCTTAGTAGGCAAGGCAGATAACATTTTTCTGTAATACAACATAATTTCTATTTTAAACTCACAATTTTTCAGAGCAGCAGAAAATAATGTCAGTCAAATGGAAGCATTCCTTTCATGTTGGATTGTGTCTAAGGTGCTTACCTAGTTCCAAGGCAAGGCATGGGGGGATGGGGATGAGACCGTTCATCAGTATACTTTGAGATGTCTACCATCCCACATAATCATCTATCACTAATCTCAAGGTAACTTTTGTCTTTCTGTCCTCCGTGGGTCTGGAAGATCTCTGCTATGTCCACAACACAGATGAAGGCTTGGATATATCTATATCTTATCTAAGAACTCATCTCTGTGGCCATTGATGAGCTGCACAGCTATTTATTCCCTGGACTCTGCCTGGGGAAAAGGCACAAAACCTTACTCTCTGGGTAAAGACTCCTTCCATCCCTCTTACCTCAATCTGGGGGAATCAGTTTTTTGGTTGCCATAGAAATCCCACCTTCTTTCAGAGACACAACCTGGTTCCCAAGGGAACTCTAGCCCAGGACCAATTTTTATAATGGCTAAAGGTTCCAGTTCTCTCATAAACATGGGTCCATCTCAAAATCAGTCATTAAATGTAGGGTAGCTTCCTTTCAGATCCTGTTAGAAGACTTTGAATTCTTCAACATTGCAGGTGTGCACATTTACACGAGCCATAGTGCCAGGCAGTAGCCGCAACTTTCTTTTGACCATATTTCATAGGCTAGTGAGCCCTGCTCCTACCCCAGGTTTCATGCAATTAGCTTGACTCGGCTCTCCTGCCAGGCACATGGAGTTTTGGTTCCCATTATTGTGCAGGAGGCAAAGCCTAGCTGCATCCAGACCCAGAGTACAGCAAGCCCTGGCTCCAGTCCCTGATTACTAACTTACTACTCTGATCTTCTATTCCCTTTCTGGTCCATGGAGATATTTTTCTCATTTTCAGTTTAGCATATCTTAATCATTTTCATGTTCTTTACAAATTGTCTTCCTTTGATGTGTTTAGAGTTGATGGAGAAGTTCAAGCTTAAACTAATAATGTCATTCTGATCCTTTCTCCTGAATTTTAAGTTTCTGATTATCCAGTTCTCAGAGTGAATTCAGATATTGTGCACATGAAGAACCAGGTAGACAGGCAAGTCAGGACTCCATCCTGTCCACAGCTCACCTGATCCAAGAAGAAAGATTAAATTGTGTTCCACAACATACGTCATGTGAGATTCAAAGACAGAATTAAACACTGAAGAGTATTTTTTAATAACAAAGCCCTTGCTCAAAACCAAAATCCCAAGGAGAGCTGGGGTTGAATTATCCTAAAGAGTATTTCCAGGCATGGCCTTGCCTCAGAGACTTTGCTGTTGTGCCTAATTGCACTCCCAGTACACACTCATATTCAGAGCACTGGTCAGACAGCCAGTGAGTCAGTGGTTATAGAGTCGTTTTTCCAGTTGAACATTCACAAATGTGTGAGTGATGTGAAGTACTAAACCCTTCATAGCATGTCTACGCGGTGTAAGATGGGAGTATTAATCCTTGCCATTACCATGGTATGGCTATGAAAAAGAAGGGAAGCATGGCCAAATGATACTACAAATCTATGTTTTAAGATTATCCTTAGCACAATTGGCCACAAGTAAAATTTTCACCTTAACTGCATTCATTTTAAAAGAGAGTAAAATAACTAAGCATTAAATTCAAGAATTAGGAAAAAAACTGTTAAGAATCTAGGAAAATAAGTGCCAATAGAATAAATGATACAGTAAGCAAATATTAAAATTATTTAACCAAAAAGGCTGTTTTATTGAAAATGTCAATGGAATTAAATCAAGATTTTAAATATCTCATTTTACTGAAGTGAATGCTGAAAAATGATAATATTTTTGTGCTTTCCTTTTGTCTTTATGAGATGATATTAGGAACAACTTTATGATTTCAAGACCTTCAAAGTGTAGATAAAATGAGCTTTTTTTCTAGAGAAAATATAACTATCAAAAATAACAGAAAAAAACCCAGCCAGTTTAAATAAATCAAATGCTATAAAGAATCTGTAATCAAAATCATCAATTCTCAGTGTCCCAATATTCACCTGATGGTGTTAATTGTGATTCTGGCCAAACTACCAAGGAATGGATAATCCTTATATATTATCACCTTTCCAGATTATAAAAAGAGGAAAAACTAACAAACTTTACTTTGGCTTTCATTTAAAAAAATTTTTTTTGCTTTCTTTTTTGATTATAAGATTGTCCATTTGCTGATCAATTGTTGAAATCATTATGAGAATCCATTATTTTGCTGGAAAACTAGATCAATATACAAAGGTCAATGAAATAGCAGAGTCAGCAGAAATAATAACAAAAAGGGTAGAGTTAGAAAACAAATATTCATTATATCAGAAACACCTTTAAGAAACTAACTAGGAATCTAACAAGATGAAAGCAAATCATTATAAAAAGTAATTATAAAATACTACTGAATGATATGCATGAAAATCAAAGCAAGTAGTGAAAATCTCATTATGAATAGGAAAATTCATGACAGTAAGGCTGTCAGTCTTTCCAAAATTAAAGTACAACCTACCTCATTAATTTTTTATGAGATTTGACAAGCTAATTTTGTACTTAACCTGAATGTGTAACATCCAGAAATACCCAAAATGTCTGGTAGATGGTCTGCCCTAACAGTTATAATTTTTTAATAAAGTTATAATAATTAAGGCAGGATAATACTGGTACAGAAAGAAATAAATATTATAAGAATGTAGAGCAGAGGTAGAGACTCAGAAAATTTTTTTGTTAAACAGCTTTATGTTTTTACATATGTATATTTTACATAGAAAATTGCATGTGTTTAAAGCAATAACTTGATGTTTTGACATTTTATATAAACCCATGTAATCACCACAATCATATACTTTTGTGATAACCCACAAAAGTTTCTTCTTCCTTTTTAATCCACTCTCAAGGCCTTCTCCTTCTAGATCAAATGATCTCCTTTCTATCATTACAGGTTAGTTTGCATTTTCAAGCATTTTATATAAAGGGAGCAATACAACATGTATTCTTTTTTGGTCTCTCTCAGGATAAGAGATTCATCAACAGTGTTACCTATATCAGTAGTCAATTATCTTTATTGCTGAGCAGTATTTTGTTGTATGGATGTACTACAACTTTTCTGTTTATGCACTGATGGACATTTGTGTCACTGCCAGTTTTCGGCTATTCAATAAAAGTCTTTGTATGGATGTATGCTTTCATTTCTACAGGGTGAAAACTTAAGAGTTGAGTGACTGGATCATATGGTAGGTGAATGTTTAACTTTTTAAGAAACAACCAAATCATTTTCCAAATTAGAATAAATTAGAGTGGATTTTTCTCCACACTCTCTTGAAATAGATTAGCATGGTCAACCTATTTTATTATACTCATTACAGTGGGTGTTCAGTGTACCTCATTTTGGTTTTAATTTACATCTCCCTAATGACTAAGAATGTTGAGCATCTCTTTATGGGATTATTTACCACTGATACATATTTTTTTTCTGTGGAAAGTGTCAGTTTAAAAAGTCTGTCCACTTTTAATTTTGTTTTATGTTTTCTTATTATTGAGTTTTAACAGGTCATTACATATTTTGGATAGAAGTCCTTTATCAGATATATGACTTGTAAATATTTTCTTACTGTTATGGTTTGTTTTCTAATTTTCATACCTGTTTTTCAGAAAGCAGATGAAAACTTCTAATATGAAAAATAAGAACCAAAACATATGGATGTAAAGTGACTTGAAAGAACAGAAGTCAATGCAGGAAGAATAATTTTTTAAAAATCTGGTCAATTATTAGTATTCCCATAGAGATAAGAGAAGATATTGCATTTTTGGGAAAAAGGGAATAGGATACTAGAAAAAAATGAATATTCAGAAAACAAAAAGGAACTCTTGGAGTTTACAAACATGATACTTGAAAAGAAAATACTTTTAAATAATAAAAGGATTGGAAAATAAATTTGAGAAAACATTCCAAAATCAACAGAGGAATGGAAAATAGGAGTGAAAAAGAAAGAAAATTAGACCATCAGTAGAGGATGTCCATGGTCTGTATAATAGGAATTTCAGAAAGAGAGAACAGAAAAAAAAAAAAAAAAAAAACCCAGGGGATATAAAATAAACAAGAAAAAGGACTTTCCTGGTGGTACAGTGGTTAAGAATCTGCCTGTCAATGCAAGGGACACGGGTTCAAGCCCTGGTCTGGGAAGATCCCACATGCCGTGGAGCAACTAAGCCCGTGCACCACAACTACTGAGCCTGTGCTCTAGAGCCCACGTGCCACAACTACTGAAGCCTGCGCACCTAGAGCCTGTGCTCCGCAACAAGAAAAGCCACGGCAATGAGAAGCCTGTGCACTGCAACAGAGTAGCGCCCGCTCACCACAACTAGAGAAAGTCTGCGTGCAGCAACGAAGACCCAATGCAGCCAAAAATAAATAAATATATTTTTTAAAATAAACAAAAAAATAATAATTTAAGGAACGATCTCAGAACTGAATTATTAAAAGGACACATCAAGTGCCCATCTCAATGGATGAAAATAGATCCATACCAAGGCCTATCACTGTGAAATCTGAAAACACTGGATACAAAGGAAATTCCATATACTTTCAGAAAAGAGACAGAGGATGAGAGAGAGAAACTTCAAAATTCTGAAGTAATATTATTTCCAACTTAGAATTCTATAACCAGGTGAAAAACAATAAAGGATAGAAAAAAAGGCATTTTCAGAAATACAAAAGCTCAAAAAATGTACCATTTATATACCTATCTCAATAAGTTACTGAAGCTTCTGCTCTAGCAGAAAGATAAACAAAGCCAATAAAGAGGAGTTTACATGAGAAAAGATAACGGGAGGGCTTCCCTGGTGGCACAGTGGTTGAGAGTACGCCTGCCGATGCATGGGACACGGGTTCAAGCCCCGGTCCGGGAGGATCCCACATGCCGCGGGGCGGCTGGGCCCGTGAGCCATGGCCACTGAGCCTGCGCGTCCGGAGCCTGTGCTCCACAACAGGAGAGGCCACAACAGTGAGAGGCCCGCGTACCGCAAAAAGAAAAAAAAGATAACTGGAGATCCAGCTCATCCAGTGTCATCCAGAGCATTTTCACTGACATAAAAATCCTCTGTGCTCCACCTATTCCTCACACCTTCCTCTCTCCATCCTTTGGAAAACCCTGATCTTTTCACTGTCTCCACAGTTTTGCCTTTTCCAGAATGCAATATACTTGAGATCATACAGCGTGGAGGCTTCTCAGATTGGCTTCTTTCCCTGATTATTATGCACTTAAGTTTCCTCCATGTCTTTTCATGGTTTGATAACTCATTTCTTTTTAGCACTGAATAATATTCCATTGGCTGTATGTACCACAGCTTACTTATCCATTCACCTACTGAAGGACATCCTGGTTACTTCAAAGTTTGGACAATTATGAATAAAGCTGCTACAAATACTCATGTGTAGGTTTTTGTGTGGACTTTTATAATGTTTTTCAAACTTGGTGTTAAAATATCAAAGTGATTCTCATGCAGATCCTTATCTATACTCAGCGTGCCTTCACCATGTACAGATGGGGTCCCTGCTCTCTGCTCTAGGCCCTTCTGCCTGAATTAGTCACGGGCTGGGCAGTCCTTTTACCCAACTGTTTCATATTTATTTTCCTATTGATTTTTGAAGGTAGACAAAGGAAAGATTAGAAGTTAAAAATACTGATTAGTCTACTCATTCTTCTCATATTCCTTCCCAGTGTCTAGTACCTGGCCCACACTATTGACCTGACTCTAAATATTTCTTTAGATCTGGACAATTGTAGTAATAGATGGTCACCTATTTTGATGTGACATTTGAGAATACAAATGTTGTTTCAAGACAAAAATACTTCCCCTAATCAATAAGCCACTGAAATTTTAGTTCTGCCTTTCAATATACCCTCTTTTGATTAAGGTATTTTTCCCTCTTTAATAGACAGTCACTGTTAAAATTGAGAATATTTATCAGGAAAAGCAATACTTGGCTTAAAGTCAAGGCAGGTAACAAATGTGTAACATTGTGAGTAGAACTATCAGAGAATCGTGCGAAATGTTGTGACACTGAGAGTATATTCTTTGCCTACCAAATCCATTTTTTTTTTTTTTTGCAGTACGCAGGCCTCTCACTGCTGTGGCCTCTCCCGTTGCGGAGCACAGGCTCCGGACGCGCAGGCTCAGCGGCCATGGCTCACGGGCCCAGCCGCTCCGCGGCATGTGGGATCTTTCCGGACCAGGGCACGAACCCGTGTCCCCTGCATCAGCAGGCGGACTCTCAACCACTGCGCCACCAGGGAAACCCTCCATTTATTTTTAACATTCATAGAGTCAAACCAAACAGGTCTTCCAGGGTCTGCCTCAAGAGTCACCATTCTGGAATCTGTTTTCGCTGAACCGACAAACTATCTTTGAATAGCATCCTGTGAGGGAACAAGATTAGTAAAGTAAGTTTTGATGAAGAACAGACTAGAAAGGAAAGTAGATTACTCTCCAGAGCTTGGAATTCAGTATTCCCCGGTTTCCACCAAGGCCATTATAGCATCTTTACTTTCAGTGACAGCTAAAATTCTCTGAGACTCTCTGATGGGCAGGGCTGGGATCATTATCTTGAGAAAGGAGCCTCTACCTACCTTATAGCTATTTCTGTACCACTGTTTATATATAGATCCTTTTCAAAGTAGTGCTTGTTGTACTTTTTCACTAACTTGTTTACCGTCTCATATAGAGTTATGCATATGGCAATAATGAAGAATTGTTTGTTGAAATAAATAGAATTCCCCATTTTATCTCAGATAAAACCTAATTTTAATCTCTGGCCTTCAACACTGGCATTGTGCACAGCAAGCTGGGAAGACAAAGAAGCTCAGAAACCTAAATGTTAGCAGTATTCTTTCTGAAATTCCGTTAAGGGCAATGTGAAGCTATTGTGAACTTGAAGTCTTGGTAACTATTATTATTATTATTTTGCTATGCATTTTAATATTTAAGACAGCAAAAGTTCATAATTTTTCTCCTATATTTTAGTCAACAACATTTGTGGGATGTTAAGAAACCTTTGCAAACTGTGCAGGTCACTGGCTGTATGGACAATATTGTATTATATCATACACTTTTTTTTCCATTGTAAAGAACCCTAGTCTACATTTTAGGATATCTGAATAGTTTTTAAAAACAGGGAAGCCTCTGTGTGGGAAAGTGTCTTCATGTTACAGCTGAAGCTAACCCTCAGAGTGTCTTTTTCCCAGCGCACAGCTAAAAATTAACAGAGCCAGCACTTGAACCCAAAAGTTCCAACCCCAGATCGAATGCCTTTTTTTTTTTTTTTTTTTGCTATACTTTGCTTCCATTTATTGTAGCAGTTCATTGGTCAAAGAGGAAGGTTCCTGCCTGCCACTGAACCAGTGAATGTCATTTAATTAATTATTTACATGTTCATTCAAAAAAAAAAATTTGTTGAGTTCTGCTTGTAGTTCAGGTGTTAAATAAGACAATGCAAAGGCAAAATACCTGAAATCGAAAGTTGTATGAAGAATCATTCAGTTACAATTTTAATAAATTATTTCAAACAGAAATGTAGGTTACATGAATATATGCAAAGGGGAAGTTAACTCCGTTTAAGATGATAAGAAACCTCAAGGAACATTTAAGACTTTAGGGACAAGTATATACTTTTATGAAATTAAGATCGCTATGGACAGAATGTTTGGACCCACAATTCATATGTTGAAATCCTAACCTCAAACGTGATAGTATTAGGACATGGTTCCTCTGGAAGATTATTAGATCATAAGGGTGGAGGCCTCATGATTGGGATTTTGCCTTTATGAAAGAGACCCCAGAGAACTCTCTCACCTCTTCTGCCATGTGAGGACACAGCAAGAAGATGGCTGTCTGTGAACTAGGAAGCTGGCCTTCACGAGACACCAAATCTGCCAACACCTTGATCTTGGACTTCCCAGCCTCCAGAACAGTGAGAAATAAATTTCCATTGTTTATTAGCCACCCAGTCTATGGTATTCTGTTATAGCAGCCCAAAGGGACCCAGATAGGGATGGACAGAATCTTTTCATGAAGAACAAATAACTTCATACAAAATCCTCATACCTTAGAGGAGATCTTTGTACATTAGTGAAGTCAAATGTGGTGGTCTATAATGAGTGAGGCGCTAGGCCATGCTTATACATGGAGAAAAGCTTGGCTCCACATTCACTTCCAAAGAGCCACTCTCTTATCTACTGCTCTGTTATACTGATCTGCTTCTCTGTACCCAGGAGCAGTGATTACCTGGAATAGCTATTTCCCCTCGGAGCAGAGAGGCATTTTAAATTTCATATGTAATTCACATGGCCACCGCAAACATTTCTATACGGATGTCTATTGTGGTGCCTAGAGACAGAGAAATGGGAAGAGATAAATAACCTTGCTGCAGAATTTTGGAATACTGTGTAAAGACTTAATTTCCTCTGGATTTCCATAGAGAGAAAATTCAAAAAGGAGTGAAAATGGAGCTACAGTCCAAAAGAAGTATAAAAAATACACACACTTTAAATTAGAATCTTTTTAACCTATTCACTTTATAACCTGGTCAAGCACTAAAGACCCAGAAATTCTAATAATCAGGGACTTGCAAAGGTGCCAACTGATGAAATGGAAAAAAAATTTTCCCTTTTTTCTCTTACAGTAAAACCATGGACCATAGCTTTTCTGCCTCTTTCACCTTGTTAGTTTCTTCTGTATTGAGGGGAGGGCAGGATTTTTCTACCCTAATCAAGTTACTTTTTATCACTACTACCTGTTCTCTGAAGTCTAAAGTCTATGATTTTCTGTGTCTGTATTTATTCTCTTCACTATTAAGAATTCTAGGAAGAGGTGATAATTTTCTCCCAAGCATCACATTTCTGTCTACATTTCTAACCAGTTATCTTTTTTCTTTTTTCTTTAGGACTAATTTCAATGAAATAATTATATGTATACATTCATATACCTTTAAGCTTTACTCATTGCCCTAATTCCACATAAGACGAATTGTAACTGTTCTCTGTTCTACCTGTTCTCTGAAGTCTAAAGTCTATGATATTCTATGTCTGTATTCATTCTCTTCACTATTAAGAATTCTAGGAAGACGTGATAATTTTCTCCCAAGCATCACATTTCTGTCTACATTTCTAACCAGTTATCTTTTTTCTTTTTTCTTTAGGACTAATTTCAATGAAATAATTATATGTATACATTCATATACCTTTAAGCTTTACTCATTGCCCTAATTCCACATAAGACAAATTGCAACCTAATTATGCAAAATTATTGGTGATGCAAATGTCAGCTTGGCAAAGGATACTGCTTGACAAATGATTACATGGTCACCTATTAACTGGCTGAAAGTGTGGTGTATGCTGGCACCTATTAACAGAAACATCCTCACCCTTATCAGTATCAAATACATTGAAGACTTATTCCAAAATAGAAAACACTCTGAAATAATTTATGAGTGAGTATTGCATATAAATATATCTGTCTGGCACATTGGAAATTGACACAAAGCTAGAGAGAACTGAAAATGCCAGACTTCAGCATACACCATTTATCCTCACTAAACTATATCAAAAGCCAAGCTAAGGGCTAAGAGATAAACTTCTATTCTTAACAGTGAATGCATGAAAACACAATTATATCCACAAAATTCACCTGCATAGTCTGTTCCTTCCATCATCATGCTAACATTTGCACTTCTGAATGTCTTAGCTTAGTATTTATGACATTAATTCTGACATGGATTTTCCAATGTCAGGAATAGTTCTGAACATAACCATTTATAACTACTACCTAGTCTCTGTCAAAATAACCTAACATTTATTGAACCTTTACTATGTGCTAGACAAGCCTTTCCCAAAGTGCGGTACTCTTTCCCAAAGTGCGGTACTCTTTCCCAAAGTGTGGTACTCTTATTTCATTAGTATATTATTTGGTTTTAGGTAGCACATATCTACACTTACAAAAAAATCTATGAATTATTTACTTTAATGTATTTTAGAAAAATACAGCTGGCATTCTAAATTCAGGATTTAATGTATGATGAAAAGAAAACACTAAATAATAGTATAAGTGATGGGTATTTGACAATGGTTGTTGTTGTGTGTTCATCAGGAGGAATATAATGAATGCTTATCTCACCTTTAATTAGGTGAGAGACTGTAAATCCTGAAAGCTTATACCCATTAATTCAAGAAAGTTTTCTTAAATTATCGTTTTTGGTATTTGTTGTGATCCCTTGCTTTGATTTTCTTCTTCAGAGTCCTGTAAGCCATATGTTAACTCTTCATCGCCTATCTTCAATACTTGTCATTTTCTCTTTTTATCTCTTTGTTCATTTCTCTTTTATTTTAATTTTTTGCCTCTCATTTGTTGTAAGGCATTATGATATCAATGACTCCCAATGATCCCTACCTCTGTATATTCACATGCTTCTCTGGAGTGTGGGCTGGATCTAGGAAATCACTGTTAATAAATGGAATACACCAAAACCAATGGGATGCCACTCTGGGGTTAGGTCATAAAAAGACTGTGACTTCCACCTTCCTTTCCTCCTCTCATTCCCTCATTTGTTTACTTAGAAAGGCCCACCTAGCAAGGTATCTATTTCTAGACAACAGCCAGAAAAGAGGATCTGAGGCCTGAAATAGACATATGAATAAGCTTGAAAGTCTATTCTCCCCTACAGGGCCTTGAGATGACTTCACTCAGGCTGACACCTTAATTTCAACTTAAGACCCTGACCTAGAGGCATCCAGTTAAACTATGCACAATTTGCAACTTACAGGCACTGTGAAACAAGTGTTTTGTTTGAAATTGCTATAATTGGGGATGATTTACTAGGCATCAGTAGATAATTAATACAGGAATTACTTTTGTCTTTATTCAGTCTTGTGTTACTACTACATTAGTATTCATTTCTGAAATTATTTTTTCTTTTATTTCTAGTTCATTCCTCATGTTTGAGTATCTCATATCAGAGTTTTTGTAACTATGATTTATAGTGTGACTTCTTGTCTATCATTTTTCTAATGTCTTTTAGTAATTTTAGAACAGGTTTCAGTTTTAATCTGTTTTGTCATCATGACTGTAACTCACACAGTCTGTAAAGATATTTTGCTCCTTATTCTCTTTTTAAATAAACTTATATAGAATTTGACCTTGATACTCACTGACTGCTCATTTTTATGTGAAATTAATTCTCCTGAACTTTTAGAAGACATATTCAAGATAGTTTTTATAACTTCACATAGCTCCACCTACTTTTAGTTTCATGCAGAGTAAAAGAATATAGCAGCCTGCTTTCTGAGCTTTCCTGTCTCTGTTCTCTCCCCATCTGCAACTTCTCTTTTCTCCATTTCTATTCTCCCCTATCTTGCTCAGTTTATTTTATTTTTTCCCACTTCCAGCAGTTTCTTCTTGGTATGGGGTCTTGTCCTACAAGGGAGCCCTGCTTGGTCAGTTTTGAGAATTCACAGACCTTAGACTGATTCAGCTCCTTCAAGCCTTCCTGAGGATCCTATCGTCTCACTCATTATCAGACTGGGCAATATTTCTTCCATTTCAGCTGTCATTCTCCAATTAGCCCACCATTCTTCCCAGTAAACTCCTCTTGGCTATTTTAGGGGTTCTCTTGTGTTCAGGTTTATTATACTCCTTATTGCACTCCTCTGCTTTCTGATACCAAATAAAATTTATAACTATTGGTCGTTTTCTCTTACCATCAGTTTTGAGGTTTATGAGGATAACTTGTACCTAGATTTGTTGTTAAGTGTTCATGGCTTTTTGATTTTGCTATCTAGCTCCTTTTTATGTTTCTATGTGGGATTCCAAAAAGTTCAAAGATTCTGCCCCACCACTGCTACCATCAATCTGTATAGACCGTGCATTCAAGCCCTATCTGCTACCTCTTCTCATGACCAAGGGCATACATTGCAAGAGGGAGGTGAGGTATAGGATAAAGTGGAAGGAAGGTAAGTTTGTTACAGTGGGAAAACATATCTTATTTTTTATTTCTATAAAATATGATATTTAACAATTGATAACAATTAGCTATAAAATGCCTCTTCTCTCATCCCTGCAGCTTATCTTCCCCATGGCCTTCTTGTTGCTCAGTGAACATGCTCTATCTTCCAAATGAGTCTGTTGAGAATAGGACATTAATTTGTTTGGGCACACAGGTTTCAATAATGTCATGAAAGAGAAAAATGTATACCAGCACTTTTTTTTTAATTGCAGAGAATGAACCACTTATGTCCTTGACAGAAAAACCCAAGTTCCCACTTGTCACTTCCATTAATAATAAATGGAACAGGGTTAAAATACAGAAATTACCATTTCAGAAATAAAAATATAATGAGGAACAAAACTAGGATCTATTTAAAAAGTTAGCAATTTCATCCAACAAATGTTTGGCTCTTATACTACATTTCCTTAGGTGCTCTTTTTTTATGATAATGTGGCAGTGAAATGGATACAGCATTCAGTTACCAAAGTCAGAATGACTGACTGAGTGCCCCTTTGGGCAGTAGGTCATGCCCCTGGAAGAGACCTGCTATCTACTGACTTCCTTTTCTCCCTATATTTATGAGCCACTGCTCAGAATATGAAACATACTTTGTGAATCCCGTAAGAGCTGGCAGGAATGAGGAGAGAATTTGTTGCAACAGAAATAGAATGGACTTGCTCCAAGGCCAGGTCTGCTATTTTGGTTGTATACAAAAAATAAGACTATGAGCCATAAAACTCCCAGAAGACAACACAGGATTTTTTGGATATGATACCTAAAGCACAAGCAACTAAATTAAAAATAAACAAGTGGAACTACATCAAATTAAAAGCTTAGTCACAGCAAAAGAAATGACAAATAAAATGAAAAAAAAAACCTACAGAATGCAGAATGGGAAAAAATATTTGCAAAACATATATCTGACTAGGGGTTAATATCCAAGATATATAAAAACTCGTACAACTCAATAGCAAAAAATAAACTAATCCAATTTAAAAATGGGCAAAGGACCTAAAAAGATATTTTTTCAACAAAGGTATATGAATAGTCAACAGGTATGTGAAAAGGTGCTCAACATCACTAATCACTAGGGAAATGCAAATCAAAACCACCGTGAGATATCACCTCAGGTCTGTTAGAATGCCTATCATAAAAAAGACAAGATATAACAAATGCTGCTGAGACTGGAGAAAGGGAAACACTTGCACCCTTACAGTGGTATTGCAAATTGGTATAGCCATTATATCCACACATTATTGGTGTGGATATTCCTCAAAAAAAATTAAAAATAAAACTACCATATGATCCAGCAATTCCATTTTTGGGTATTTACCCATAGAAAACAAAGTCACTACGTCTAAGAGTTACCTGCACCCCAGTGTTCATAATAGGGTTATTTGCATTAGCCAAGACATGGAAGCAACCTAAGTGTCTATCAACAGATGCCATTTGTGACAACACGGATGGACCTTGAGGACATTATGCTAAGTGAAATAAGTCAGAGAAAGACAAATACTGTATTAACTCATATTTGAAATCTAAAAAAAAAGAGATCAAATTTGTGATTATCAGAGGTGGAGGGTGAGGGGAAGGGGAATTGGATGAAGGTGGTCAAAGATATACACTTCCAGTTATAAGATAAATTAGTACTAAGGATGTAATGTACAAACAGTGATTGTAGTTAACACTGCTGTATGGTATATTTATAGAAAGTTGTAAGACTGTAAATCTTAAAGAGTTCTCATCATAAGGAAAAAAAAACTTTTTTTCTCTTTTCCTTTTCTTTGTACCTATATGAGATGATAGGTGTTAACTAAACTTATCGTGGTAATCAGTTCACAATATATGTGAGTCAAATTATGCTGTATACCTTAACCTTATACAGTGCTATATGTTAATTATATCTCAATAAAAGTGGGGGGGGATCAAAGACACTTATCTAGTGATATTTACTCTCATCTGTTAAAGTTAAAATCACTCTTTTTCAAACTTACTAAAATATGTTGGCTTCTGTTTTGACGGAATCATTGTAGGAAGCCTTTTCTTACCAACTGTCCTCAGATATTTCCACAGTGCCCTTTTGGAGGCCACTGAACTATCTTAGGTTTCCATTTCATTATTGTATAAAAGAAGGGATTATACCAAACGATATCTAATTTCCCCTCTGAGTCTAGATTTTTAATTAAATAATCCTGTCAATTATTTTATTATGATTACCCTCAGATGTGTTCTGCCTTAACATTCTCACAGCTGCACCTTCAGTTCGTGCTTGGACTGTTATTCTACTCCATGCTTTATATTTCATAAGCAATGCAAAAGTATACAGGTGACAATGTCAAGAAATAAGTATATACTAATATAATTGCAAGTAATCCTTCCTACTTTAATTAATGATCATTAAAATTTTCTTGATCACTGTTGTACAAAAACATAAGAATTGCTTTAAACTATAGAAGAGTTCAAGGAAGCAGTTCATCATAATGGTTAAGAACTCAGGCTTTGAAATTGGAGAGTCCTCAGATCAAAGTCCAGTTAGATGCCAACTAAATGCATGTTTTGGGGTAAGTTAAGCCTCTCTAAGCCCTATATTCTTGAACTGAAAAACCAGAATATAATAGTACTCAATATTTGGAAGCATTAAATAAGATACTGCTCATGAAGGATACAGAGTGACTGCCTAGTATATAGATATCTCTCTGTAAATGTTAGCTATTGGGAGTTTCATGATAAAGCTATAATTATGGCTTACTTTTTTTTCCTTTTTCAATTCCCATGTAATGTATTTTGTAAATGGATTGTTTCTTGCAGATGGGTGCTGAACCAAGTTGAGTGTTTTTGAAAGCTATAGCTTCTTGAGGCTTGATTAAAGCTTTTCTCTGTCAATTTTCAGGTGGAAAAACAAAACAAAACAGTTTACCAAGTTATCAATTTACCCACATGAATAATAATATGTTATCAGTGAAACCAGGGTGATATTCAAAATACTTCTCAATACAAATTCCTGGCCAATTAGAATGAAAACCAGTTATAAGCAACTATATGGTTTTATCAATGCCTAGCAACAGAATATCGTCCTTAAATGTTACAAATATATACTTTCTTACCACTATTTATCACTCACCACTCATGTTAGTCACTACTGGTATTGCAAGTCCATTTTTCTTAAAGGTTGGAAGCTCTGTGTGGTTAATAGGCTCCCCTGTCTTAAGCTTAGAGATAAGATAAACAGATATCTCATCCACTGAAACCTGTATTATGTTAACTCTGGTGAATCATGCAAGGTCTCTGCAGAAAATAGCACCCCCGTGTGTATAAGAAAATTACAAGGGATAGTACAGAACCATGAAACTAGTAACTGCAGAGCTGCTATCACCTCTAGGGTAGAAGAAGGAGGGGAAAAGGGGTCCCCAGCACTGAATGGAGAGAGTCCTGTAGGGAGAGCCATCTTGAAAGGAACAGGGACCTTCCTTGGGAAAACACAGCCTGCTCAGAGCCCACATCCCTTCCTCTGATCTCTTGCCATAACTTCTTATTGGTCAAATGCTATCAGAAGCCAGAAAGCATAGGGCCTCCTTCATGGTGTTCATAAAGTTCAGACCCTTAAAACAAAATATGGACTCGAGATGGCTGGGGTGTAGATCTGAAAGGACAGAAAGTATATACCTGATACAACTAGCTTGTCTCTTTCTGTCTCATTCTCCTATCATATATTTAATTCTAGACAAATCTATGATTGTTCTAATCTAGGTTGTATTGTGATTTAAACTCTTACAAAAGGGCAAATACTCCAAGAATGAAATAAATATGTGACACCATCTGTTAGCAGACCCTGCTATCTAAATTTTTCCCTTAGAAAAGTTAAATGGCTACTATTTTTTTTTTTTTTTTTTTTTTTTTGGACCTCTCCCGTTGCAGAGCACAGGCTCCAGATGCGCAGGCTCAGCGGCCATGGCTCACGGGCCCAGCCACTCTGCAGCATATGGGATCCTCCCGGACCGGGGCACGAACCCATGTCCCCTGCATCGGCAGGCGGACTCTCAACCACTGCGCCACCAGGGAAGCCCAGCTACTATTTTTAATGTTTAAACCGTTATTACATTTCACATCACTCCAGGCTTCAGACTGGCACAGGAAGAGTTAAAACTTAGATCCTCCAACTTACTACACAGATGTATTTTCCTTAACTCAAAAAGAGTTATTGCACACTTTGAATTGGGAAGGCACATTCGACGTACACATGAGTAATTGGCTCTGACGCTACCAGCTGAGTGTTCTTACAAATTTTAATAAAATATTATTAATTCCAAATGAGAGCAATTGCTTTGCTACCATTTATTTTTTTAATATCAGTCGCTGACTCCATACTTTCCCCTGTAGGGAAACAGCGACCAATTTCAGAGATAGAACACTAGGAAATAAAGTTCCAACATACAAATGGGGGAGTTAATGGAGCAGCAGAAATTTCCAATACCTTGTGAACACAGTAACCATCTCCCCAGAACAGTGGCAGCCACGTGTTTTGTGGGAGGCCAGGCACAGCTAGACTCAGACAAAGCTGTTTATCAGGGAGGGAGATGAAGGAAATACACCTGGAATCTCCCAAACTAAAAGATTCTGCTCTCTGTGTGGTCCATGGGGCTCAGGAGTGATGTTATTAAAGACATCGTAAGAATGAACAGGAAAATCTAGAAATCAGAAAAGGCAATGGGGTGTTTCAGGACAATTCTTCTTGGGGTGAATAAAAGTGTATTTTATAATGACAACCAGATAATTCTACACAGGGTCTAAAAATCTCACAGTAAAATTGAACGAAAAAAGTATCTCTGGACCTCATGAATCCCCTGAAACAAACAGTATAAGAAAGACTAGGTGGTCAGAGTAAAACATTAAGGAACGTCAAGACTGATGGTCTGCTGTAAAAAAGACCGTTTTGCACCCTCTGCCCAAGTAAACTGATATTGTAGTCATCTTTTGAGCATTATGCATTTTTTTTCCTTATTGAATAAACTGCCTAGTTATAGAAAATACAAGTCAGAAAGTTTGGGAATCAAGACTTGGATTGCATAATATCCTTTCAAGGATATTATATATGTGATTGAATTTCCACTACCGAAATTAAATGAGCTGTGTTATCTGTTTTACCTCAAAGTCTGAACCCTTCTTAGAGAAACTCAAAGGCTCATCACTGACCCAGTGACATCACTCAGAATTAGGATGCTTCCAGAAGAGATGGCTTTATTGGGAACCCTCTTAGGCCATAGGATCAAGGGTTACCCCCCAGAAAGGCCCAGATCCCCCCTGGATCCTCCCAAGGGTTCAAAGCCTTCATTTTCCTCCTGTCTCTTCAACTTTGAAAAATGATCAACAGAATGGAATCTACTAGGGAAAGCTGTTGACTAAAATTCTGTCCTCTTGATCTTGTGACAACTACAGAAAAGCAAAAGATTCTGTAAGAAAAAAACAACCATCTGCTTCCAACAACCTGAACTTTTCCAAAATTTACATCAGGGAGACTTAGTACTGAAATTTTAACTCTGAGAAGAGACTATTTCTAAACCATTTACATGATCAGTTTATGACATAGAAATCTTAGGTAATCTAGATAAGCATACTTTGTGTCCAAATCCTCCTTGAAATCACAGCAGCCACAAGGAGAACAGCAGTCATGCCAGAAAGCAATCAGAAGGGTTTAGACACCCACTCCAGTGAAAGCCCAAATAAAAGCCTACATATTCAGTGCCAAGTTCAAAGGAAAACCAGAAAACTCAGAAATACTGGTGTTGCATAGAGTGTGGCCACAGGGAGCAAACGGATATCTTCACTTGTTTGAGTGAAAGTGACCTTTTTTAAAAGCATCAAGTGAAATCTACCTAAATTTTCAAGGCCTGTGCAATAAGACAAAAAGTAAACGCTTGCTAAACCACAATTTCACATTTTTAACAAAGTCAGTGATAGATGTATCCATACTTACTAATTTAGATTCCATGGCCATTGAGATTTTCCTGAAGAAGATAGGAACACAACTTATCTTGAAAATTGCTTTCGTGAATATCTAATGTTTTGGGTTCTCATTCGACACTATGTATCAGAATCAGCAGAGACGATGAAAAGAAATGGTAACCTGGCCCAGCTCAGGAAGGCTCTGGTTCAACGGCACTGGGAGGGGACGCTCACGGGTATGATTTCTTGTGCTTCCAAGGTAATTTAGTTGCACAGTGAGGGCTGATAACCACAGATCCAGTTGAACCAGGATCACCCGTTTCATAAGTAAGAGAAGGACTAGAGAAGTTACATGATCTATGCAAAATCACTGCTAGTAGAAAGAACGCTGGACTTGTGGTCAGGAAATATGGGTTTGAGTCATGGCTTTCTTGCCAAATAATAATGTGAAACTGTGCAAATCACATCAACTTTTAGTTTCAGGATGTTCATGAGGAAAATGAAAATAAAAGGCCCGCTTGACTCACTTCACAGGGCTGTTCAGAGGATCAATATGAAACCATGTGACATATACTATGTAAACTTGCTTTGTAAAATGCAAAGCAGTACACACATACTAGGAATGGTTGTTTGTAGCAGAGGCAAGACTAGAACAGTAGTCGCTGCTGTCTCCTAGTTCTTTGACTTTTGAAACATTCTCTCTCTCTATAAATGGTTATATTATACCAAGAGTTATCAGGCATTATATAACTCAGCACACAGTATTAACTAGCTTATCCGCATACAGTGGTAACTGATTTTCGGAGTCGTGAACGAGTCGTTCTGAAACTTCACTACTCAAAGTATGGTTGGTCCAAGAAACAGCGTCCTCTGCATCACCAGGCAAGTTTCTAGAAATGCGAATCTCATGCCTCACCTCGGACCTACTGCGTACGAATCTTCAATTTAACAAGATCCCCAGGTGATTAGATAGACATTGAAATTTAAAATGTACTGTTCTGCAAGATCTCAAAATGTCTTTGGCATGATAAAACTAGGTTCAGGGCCATTTGAGTAATTCTCTTGCCATTTTAATGCTTCATAAACTAGAAATGCACATGATCTATATGTGTATATAGAAATGTGATTCTATTTGAAACTACAGGATAAAGTAAATGTCCCCTGTTTGGGCTGAATAACACCATTCATTGCCTTAATTTAATCAAACTCTCCTTAGATTTCTCCTCATAATAATCAATATTTAGTAGCAATTTAGAGTCACGTGAGCTAATCACTATTAGGCCTTGTAGAAGCTTAGGGATTCAACATTCTCATTTTAAATGAGATTTTTTGATCAGAAGTGATTAGACGCTACATAATCAAAGTCCCCCATTGACTATTACATGCCTTTTCTCCAATTCTCCAAAGCCACAAGCTCATTTTACCCAGCCCAGGCTGAAATGAATTTTTGACTCTTAGGGGTGACCAAAGCATGCAGCTTAATATTTGGATTTCATTTTCTTAGGGAAGACATATCCTTGGTGATTTTAATTTAATCAGAATACTGCAATTTAGGGGAAGTTAAAAGATAGAATATGGTCTCATTTTTTCAGACATTTTTAAGAAGAAAAGGAAAGAAGTAAATAATTTTGTCTTTTTTTCTCAAAAATGCTATGCTCCAATTAATTACCATGTCTTAAGTTATCCCCTAGACTCTGCACAAATTAGGAGTGTCTGAATAGAAAGCAAATAAGCGGGAGTCTTAACAAATGGCAGCAACATCAGTTGCCCAGCCACCACACAGGCCCCGCATACTGAGTGAGGGGAAACTTTGCTGCAACCCCAGATTTCCCTCCACATCTAATTGAGCGTAAATCGCCCAGCCATCACACAGACCCCGCATACTGAGTGAGGGGAAGCTTTCCTGCAACCCCAGATTTCCCTCCACAACTACTTGAGTGTAAATCGCTGCCTATTTATAGTCAATCTATGAATAAATGTCAGCCCCAAAGCGTCATGGACTGGAGGTATATTGCAAGAGGTTTATGATGAATTTGTTTCCACAGGAGGTGATGATTTTTGAAAAGTGTAGCCACAAAACGAGAGCAGGGCAACAAGATGTGGCAGGAAGGTTGTTTCCCTAGAACATCTTTTAACCCTTTTGTGAAATGAGGCAGCAGTAAGGAAATTCAAAGGGATCCACAGGGCTTGGGCAGAGGAAGGGGGCTAGGGCTTCGTGTCGCTTTTGTGTCAGTTTCATTTTGGAAAGTATAAGAACAGAGAGAGAAGCTAAGGTTCAGACATAAGGTAAAAGCTTGCTGAGGAGGACGAATTTGCTCAAATAGATCCCATCCCCTACCTCCACGCCAAAGAAAACTACTGATTGTCAGCTATTAAACATTGGTGACTAGTCAATATTTCTGTCATAGCTCTCCAGAACGTAACATATAGTGAATGAATTAAATCGTGCAAAATGTACAACCTCAGTGCTCCAGGTAACATAATCAGCTATATAGAGAGCCAGGCCTGTTTTACATTAATTCATATAAGTCTATATCATGTCATATGTCCTTTGCAATTTAACACTACATAAGCTTGATCATTTTTTTCATTATTCAGCAGGAATATTTCATGATAAGGCAACAAGGAATGCTCATTGGTACACCCACCAATACTAATTGTCACCTTGGTTATGTTTTCCATGTCTCTCTCACTAGAAGCATTTCTCCCTGTCCCTCCTTAGAAGCACTCCAGTCATAAGGACACACCTCTGTGAGGAATTTATAGGCACCTGTACAAATACATTCTTTACAGCTATGTTCCTCCTCAGTTTATAGACTAACAGATGATCTATTAAGCGTAGTACCTGGGGATGATAGAATGGACATTTACAATGAGCAATGAAGACTAACACTAAAATGCTCAGAAGCTTCCCTGAAGATGGAGAAGTTTCTAGAAGTTTCCTCTTTACAGTAAATGCTCTAGATTTTGGGGCACCTGAACAGTTCTACCAGTTCACTTTAACTAGCTAGGTTTCACGGGTCACAAAACACTGAAATATTCTAGCTTCTGTCAGAGAATAACAGAAAAAGAATCAGACAAGCAGGTTGCCAACCCCGTTCTTCCCCTTATTTACAAAACATCTTCAAATCCTTCAATATTCTCACCTGTAAAATGTCCACCTCAGTGCGTTATTCCAATGATAAAACGGGACACAGTAAGAAAGTTTCAATAAGGTTCCTTTATTTTCTTATTTTTAAAATAGTTCACAGTGTTTTCAAGAAGATCAAGGGAGACAAACTGGAAATAAACAGCACAATATAAAGATAGGCTAGAAATTGTAGTAAAGGACAAATGTAAATACCCATATGCTACTTGTGATTCATAACTGAGACTCCATGGAAGTTGATTTGAGTTTCTAAGTTGATTTTGAATATATTAAGTGTCATTGAAAAATGGAGTGTTGCACAAAGTCAAGTGATGTGTCTAAATTTGTTTTAGAACTTCTTTTCTGTCAATTCTTGTTATCTGGTATTTCACACATTTTGGAACTGTATGAACTGTCGCTCTTGGAGAATAAAATTAAATTTTAATCTGGAATTTTTAAAATTAAATGGCTCATCTATCCCACCTCTAGCCAACATCTTCTGAAACACACAGATGTAACAATACCTCAGTCTCCTTGCAGCCTTGTATACTCATATACACAGCAAACACCAGCACAGAATAGCATGCATATCTTCTGATACTCTGATAGTCTGTCTGTATGTATCAATAGAGCTATATCAATGACCAAAATAATTACTGAAATACTGCTGTACATTTGGTAAAGAGCTAGCTACTGCCCTGAGCCTTTAAGCGTCCTTCTACCCCTACAACCCTGCCCCTGACATCCCCTACAGATCCCCACAATCCAGCAGCCAAGCACATTTGTGCTTCCAAGGTCCAACTGGCCCTAGTGCTGGAGTCTGTTCTCTTTGATCACTACCTGTGTTGTACCTCTTACTAAATAGTCATATCCCTTACATATCTGTGTCTAAGTCTTGTCCTTATTTCTCCCCAATATATCATAGAAAACCACCACCATCTTATTTCCACAACTGCTTTGACTTCTGCTGGTCTCACACCCTCTGCCGTTCCACTGACCCTTGGCAATCATGGTACTGAGACCCTGAGGATAAATCTCCTCTTTTCAGTCCTCAGTTTTATCTCTTCTGAGTCCCTCTGGGTCCTCCCCTCCTCACACAGAAGTTTTGGACCTTTAGCCCACTTTAGTGCCATGTTATTGACCTATACTTGGAAGTCTTCTAGACTTTCTTCAAGTCTGACTACTCTGACTGCAGTCCACTGTAAGTATCACCATGTCCATTTCTATGAAGAAGATTGGGGATGAGAGGTTATTCTTTCTTAGTGGCAGGAGTCTTATCTGGCATTATACCCTCTAAAAAATGCTAGCTGCTTTTTAAAGGGAGGACAAGAGAGAATTTGCCCTATGACTCTATCTAATTTCTGTAACTCTTGAAAACTACCCTCTTTTGCTTTCCATTTACTCTATTGGTTTCTATATAATTGTAACCTCAAATTGCTTGCAATTATTATCGAATTATTCACCATTGAAAGATTGAATATAAAATTATTCAATTCATGCAAACTAAGTTTTCCTGTTATAAATAAACCATTTACACATTCTTCCAGGGTATGAGAAAAGGCTACAGAACCTTGACGTCTAGTCTAGGTGTGTCTCTAAATTGGTTCATTAAGCATCACGTAGGAAGGATCATCTCTCTCCACCCCCCAGCGATCAGACAGCCACTGCAGATCGATTCCTGTATTGGGCCTCTAGCTAGAGCAATGTCCAGAAGCTTCAGCCAGAGACTTCAAGCATTAGATAAGCAGAGAGACTTTATGTATCCTGCAGCAGGAGTAAGTGACATTGAACTATGGAAGTACTGGACTCATAAGCCCTTTTGTGAGGAACTGGCTTCCTGTGATTGGTTCTGCCTTCACCTTTGTTATGATTTTACAAGCAAAGTAACTTATCTTAATTTTTTGATTCTAAATATGGTTGGTGAACATGTTAGCACCATGACCGCTACCCATCTGGCACTGGTCTTCTGGATGTACAGATTAGGCACTCTTCATGTGTTGATGCTGATAAAAATACTTTGGCCAGAACTGAGACAGAAATTCAATTAAGCACTTAATCCTCCTGGCTCTGCCCACTTGGCTAACTCTCCTGCCTGGCCTACCGCTATCTCTCCTATTAGTACGTCATTAAGGGATGTCAAAGGAAATCATACCTATTGATTTGGGTGGTAGTCAAAATGTGTTGCATTTTGAGCTATAACAGTTCCTTCTTGGTTTTGCAGCTTATATGGTGAAACAAAATGCTTTTCTGTGCATTTAGGTAGACAAAGGATAAAATAGATACCCATTAGAAAAATGTTTGAATTTGCCTTCTTTCCATCTCCAAACTTTACCTGAAAATGATTAGTAAACTTACTTTTAAATGTGGCCCCCTGGGCCCTGCCCCTAAGGGTTCTGACTTTCTTAGGAATCAGAGCCCGGGAATCCAAAGTTTTAACAAATATCCAGTATAATATTGACGTAAAATGTGCATTGAGGCTCAGTCCTCAAGGGAATCCCAGGCCAGTTTGGAACAGATGCTGCTGACTTCTTCACTGTTCAGCAGATGCGGTCAAATACCTTAAATCTGCATCAGTTATTTGATCAAAAAGAGATACCAATGAAATACAACAGAAAATCGGAAATAAACCAAAGTGCATGTGGCAATTTGATATTATAAAGGTGGCATCTCAAATTAAGGGGGGAAAGAGAAATTTTTAAGAAATTATATTAAGACAATTAGTCATTTGAGAAATATAAATCTAGATTTGTCCCTGATATTTTATACCACAAACAAGGTAAAGAAAGAAATCTAACTATAAAAATAAAACTATACTGTAACAGAAGAAATATCTCTGTATTCCTTTACAATCTATAAGTAAGGAGATCTTAACTGAGATTTGATCTAGAAATAATTATAAAAAAGAGTAATATACTCAATGACATATTTTTTAACTTATAGAATATTACAGAAAATTTATATATTATATAAAAAGGGGAGGAGCTGACATCCTTATATATAAAGAGCTCCTAAAAACAAAAAAGAAGAAAAAAAAAACAGTTTAAATAAATTCAATATATAGACACCTCACAGAAAAAAGAAATACAATAGCCTTTACACATTATAAAATGCTTAGGGAGTGAGCCATGTTGCTATCTTGGGGTGTGTTCCAGGCAGAGGGAATAGCAAGTATTGATACAAAGGGCCTGAAGCAGGAGGATGTTTAGTGTTACCAAGGAAATATGTGTCGGTTTCACACACTGAAGCACAGGAAGCCAGGGGGAGGGTAGTTAGAGACAAGAGCATGGAATGTTCAACGCCTTGTAGGCTCAGGTTAGAATTTGGGTCTCATTCTGAACAAGGTGGAACGCCACCTTGTTTTTAATTAGGGAAGAAACCTACTGTGCCTTGCATTGTAAAAGGATCATTCTGGCTGTAAAGCAGGGACTAGACCGACATTGGATTGGCCCATACTTCCCTTCTCATACTATGATCACTATGCTTAAGGCAAAACACAGGACTGTTACCTGCCTTTTGCCCCACACTTCGTAGGACACACACGCACACACCTACTCAAAAAACAGACATATCTTAAGTGCCAGAAAGAATTGGGCTAATATCTGGCTCTGGCATGTATTAGCTGTGTAGCCATGAGCAAAATACTTACCCTCCCAAACATCAACATCCTCACCTGTTGCCTGGGTTAGTAATGAATACTTCTTAAGATTGCTGACAGAACTAAATGAGACAGTATGCATAGGCACCTAACTTTAGATGCCCACCAATTGTTTCTTCCCTTTCCTTCTCTGTCTTTTCAGGCCAGTCTCTAAGGCGTAACTGTCTTTACATGGAGTTGTTTTAGGTAAGGTGACAGAGTCAGGGATGAGGAACCTGGTGAGAAATAGTTCTCTGCCAAGAGGTGGGAGGCCTCATTCTCAGAATCTTTATTGTTCTAGACAATGTTCACAGTGCAGCTTTGAGCTAAACAGGATCTTCCATACTTGGTTAGGAAGATTGACTTTTTTTGAGTTCCTCAAAATTAGAATTGTTTTCCTCTCTAGTCCCATCAGGAATTTGAAAATAGAGGTCCCTATGCCTTACAGTGAACAAGATGGCCTCAAGTTTCTCCTCGGCTTGACTAAACTTTAGATGCTTTTCTTCCTGACATAGGTCCCTGACCTCCCCTTGCTTAGAGCATTTATTTCAGAAAACTTGCAATTGTAAATCTTTCTCTGTCCCTTTGAGATATAAATCTTCTCCCAGCCTCTTTCCAGTTTTACAACCCAGAAATATCTTGAGTCTCAAGGACCTGGGAGCCACCCCTTTGAAACGTAATCATCAAGAAAGATAGTGCTCTGGTTTTCCAGTCTCTGGGGGAGGGTAGGAGCCTAACTTTGATAAGTACCGAGTAGCAAACTCAGAGGACTCATTACATTGACCAATCTCCCCACTAAAAAGCTTCTTTACCTTCCAAGAGCTCACCCCAGTGCCTACAACCTCTCTTGCCTTTTGTTTCCGTAGAGTTGATTTCAATCTTTTTCTACTATTGCAGTAATCGTGAATGTCTATTTTTTTGCCTGAACTGAACACTTACTGAGGGCCAGGACTGAGACTTAAAATCCACGATTCCAAGGAAAAAAGTGTCCTGTTTCACTGCTACTTTCAATGCTACTATAGCCAGACTGGACAGTTGTTCATATGATGAAGACCTATTTAAACAATTCCCCCTAGGAGTAGAAATGAGTTCAGGAAGACATCACCACTTGCTAATAGATCTTCCTTTCCAAGGACATTCTTGATTAGCATTTTCAGTTATTCAACTGTGTCATGTGGAGAGAATGAATCGCCAGCCTTCTGTATATGACCATGCTTCCCCTCATCTCCATGGAGGTCCAGTAAAATCAACTTCTCACATTTTCCATCTTTCTCTGAGCATCTGTCTGGTCACTTCAACAGGTAACCAGGTACCCCTGAGGGACCTGGTTGTGGGGCTCTTGTTAGGTGTATTTCTTTGATACTAAAGCTGAGGAAAAAGATCCCAGATGCCAGAAACATTTATAGACAGAAGCCTGTCCCTAGTTTTCATTTGCATCTCTTTGTTCTCATCATCAAAGACACTTGTGTAACCATCACCAAAAGGAGATCCTTCTACTTGCTCATTATATGCTTCTTCCTGGGGTAGCTGCAGAGCTGACATTTCCCTTGCTAAACAGCAAAATTTCTGATTAAGGCACTGCCCTGGGTGAGTTGCTCATCCATCCTCAGGTGAAACGTGAGTCTCCACTTCTTAGAGCTTTCTTTATGTGCCATGCATAAAGGAGCTTCGAACAGGAAACAAGATTTGTGCAGACTCTAGCAAGGAAGGGCATGTGGAATAACGATCTGTGCTTAATCAAGACTGATGAGAGCTGTGATCGCACCCACCTTCCCAAAAGAAAAATTCACTTTAGCTATGTTCGTTTGGAGTGAGGACTGAAAAAAAAAAAGAAAAAAAGTCTATTTATTAAATCAGGTGATTGATAACCTGAAATCTAGCAGTATACCATTTTGAATTGGTAGAATTAGAAATCTGTGACAACTTCAGAGGGCAGAATAAAGGCCAGAAATCTGGGGATCAACTTGAAGAGAATTCTAACAGTTAAAATGCACAGAACAAGCCCTTTGGGGAGGTGGTGAAGTTGTTACAAAGAGATTCCATGCGTGAATCATATTTCTACCATTTTTGAAATAACTGGATTCTTTACGTTAAATTTCCAACAAAAATAAATTAAAGACATAAAAGAGCTGCAACAGGATTCTGCATAGATTCAACTGGACTTTTTTTCTTTTTTAAAAAATTTATTTTTTTTTTATTTATTTACTTTCAGCTGCATTGGGTCTTTGTTGCTGCGTGCTGACTTTCTCTAGTTGCGGCGAGCAGGGGCTTCTCATTGAGGTGGCTTCTTGTGGATCACGGGCTATAGGCGTGCGGGCTTCAGTACTTGTGGCGCGTGGGCTCAGTAGCTATGGCACATGGGCTTAGTTGCTCCACAGCACATGGGACTTTCCCGGACCAGGGCTTGAACCTGTGTCCCCTGCATTGTCAGGCAGATTCTTAACCACTGCGCCGCCAGGGAAGCCCCTTCGACTGGACATTTGCAAGGCTTCTTTTTAGTAAATTTGAAAGTATGTATGAAGCAATGAAATTATTAGAGATTGCCAATTTTTTTTTCTTCATGTAAGTTAGACCTAGTTACACTTCTGCTAGTGAATTATGAGGTTTGTTTTCCTACACTCTGGCAAACCCACAGTGTGTAATCAAACTCTTTGACCTTTTCCAATCTGAGAGGTAAATATGAAGACTAGGAGAGTTTTAGTTTACATTCATTTTTTGATGTGTGAGGTTGAACAGGTTTTTATATGTTTAAGAGACATTCGTATTTCTTTTTCTGTGAACTGTTCGTTCATTTCCTTTGCTCATTTATTTATTGAACCTTTAGACTATTTCTTACAGATTTGTAGATCTCACAGCCATTTCTCTGTGATATAATTAGCAAATGCTTCCCAGAGTTTCACGTTTGCCTTTATTGTGCTTTTCTAATAAATATTTCAAAAATAGTTTAGTGGAATTTATCTATCTTTTTTCCAATTCACTTCTGGACTTTGTGTAATACTAAGAAAAATATTTTTTTAATTATTCTCCATTTATTTGATTAATATTTTTAGCAGTTTATATTTCATGTTTAAATCTGGAGTTCATTTTGGAGTAAACTATGAATCCAATTCTATTATTTTACAGGTGACTAGTCCAACATTTATTAAATAAGCCATCAGTTCCTCACCAAGATGCAATGTCACATTTACCACATACTTAAAAGCTCATATCTATTTGGTACTATTTCTGGAATTTCTGGTCTATATGTGTAACAGGACTACACTCTTTTAATTATTCTAGCTTTCCAATATGTTTTAATGTCTGTTAGGACCATCCCTTCCCTCAATCAATCAAACAATGTCGTGGACATTGTTTTTTCATATGAAATTTATCCAGCAAGAAAATAATGGATGAAATTTGTATTAATATCATATTCAATTTATGGAATGAATAAATTAATGAGTTGTTAGCATTATTATGTGAGTCCTTCCAAGAATACAGTATTTCATTTCATTCGCTTTGTATTTTGTGTCCTCTGGTAGTATTTTCATTGTTCTCATGTAAATCTTCCATGTTATTTGTTAAGTTTATTCTTTCATGTTCTTTCTTGTTTCATTCTTGTTTTTCCTTTCTTGAAAATAGGGTATTTTCAAGGCAAGAAGGAGAGTTGGTGTGTCTGTAACTAGCAGTTCATATAAGGCGTGGTGGAGTCAGTCCTAGAGAACATCGGAGTCAGGTTTAAAAGGGCCTTGGATGCTATGAATTTTGAATCTTATTTTTTAAACGACAATTAATGCCTAGTGATTTTTAAAAGGTCATCTATTATTTTTGGAAGATGATAGTTCTGGAAGAGCATGAAGAATGGACTAATCAGATCTGCTAGGTACAAGGTCTCTAATTCAGGAAAATGCTATGCTCTCCTTCATATTCTGGAAGAATGAAGACAGAAAGCCAGCATTTACTAAAGACCTAATCTGTGCCCAGACGTTGTGCTAATACTTGCAGATTTTCCCCCAAAGTAGACTCATATTGTACCCCTACCTCTGGCTCTTTAAGACAGGGCAGCCTATTCATTTACCTTCCACAGCCGGTCTGTTAAAAGAGACTTAAGTAAAAACTGATTCATTTCTTGTAATTTATCAACAGTCTTCCCATGACTGACCCCTCCTTCCATGACAATTGGTCTCTGCCTGCTTGCTATTCATCTTGTTTCCCTAGATCAATGCCCTATCTCAAAGTTCACGACCCCCATCATGAACCCACGGCTTTGGCAGCTTCAGGTTAGACCTCATCCTCACCTACCATAACATCTGGGCCTCTATTTTTCCTTACTAATCCAGGCTGGGCCTGGCATTTGGACCAGCATTTATCATAGTCTTAGGTAAAAATTGTGTTCATATGTTTTGACTACACGCTCAGCCCAGTCAGTGGACCAACTCTTTAGATTTGAGAAGAGGGAAGTTGAAGATGGATTGAATTATCCCAGATTTCATAAGTCAGTATAGAAATGAGGTCACACTTCATGTGTCCCTGGCCTTCATTGGCTTGATATCTTCCATCTGCAAAATACTGGCTCTCAGCAACAACCCTGTCCCTCAATTATTTGAGGTCATCTTCCTCCTTTAAATCTTAGAAGGTTCCCATTGGTATTGCACTATATTTACAAATCCTTCTGGTTTATGTGACCACTTTGTCCCAGTTTGCCGAGGACTTTCACATTTTAGCATGGCAAGTCCCCCTTTCTAAAACATTTCTCAGTCCCTGGGCAAACTTTTATAGTTGGTCACCCTATCTCCAGTGCTCAGTGCAGGCTCCTTCTTATGTCTTTTCCTGTAGCATTGCTGTGTGTCTTCTTCTGGAATGAAATCTCACATTATTATGGACCTTACTCATGCAATTACCTATTTCCAGGACACTAACATTCCCTTTGGCTGCTATTGGCACCACTGTCATCTCTAATTCTGACACCTCTGGTGCTCACTTCTCTATCTACTTCAGCACACTCTCTTCCTTTTTCCCTGGATCTCACTGTTCTGCTCATTTATAGGGTTCCACAGCCAGCTGGCTGGATCATCTAGGTGTTAAAAGTATTTTAATATTTATAGATATACTACTTCCTTTTCCTAAGAAGCACAGACTCTACTCAGATGGTTGATTCTGGCTGGTTTCATGTACAAAAGCAATGCACTTTTCCTAGAGACACTTTTCCCATACGACCCTCTGGCTCTACTGTGGAGTCTGGCTCGCTGAGCTAAATTCTTCCTTTCTCGAGTTGGATGAATCCTCTACTGAGACTTCTGTATTTGTGTCCTCCTTTCACCATCCCCATAGGCCTCCAGACGTTTTCATATGTCCCTTACCCCCAAGTATGAATGGACTTAAGTTCATATATTCATTGCCAGGAGGCTCCAGACTCCCATGCAAATCACTGAATAGTTATAGGTACAGGACTGGAGGTAAGGATGGATAATATAACTTCAGTGCAGGTGTGATCTGGAACAGGTTGATGTATTCAGTCCAGACTCAGCAAATTTCCATTCAACTGTCATGTCAAATGTGGCTCCTTTTTTTCTGAATTTTCTCAGGTAGAATTAACTGTTTCCCATGTATGTTTTCACATCACTTCATTCAGACTCTTTCTCTACTACAGCCCATACTACTTCTATTACAGTTTTTGTTATTGCTGATGATCTTTTTTTTTTTTTCTTTTTACTTTGCTATGTAAAACCTTTGTGTCCCAGATTTCTAACACATCGTTGATGCTCAAATATCTGTTGTTTGCTTAACTGGCTGAAGGCAGTACCTCTGGCCTCTTTGGCAACCTTCACTTGCTCTCCTGGTTCACCAGCATGGATAAAAGACGCTAGGAGACTCCCTTATTCCATGTATCCATGGTTTAACTCAAGCTAAGAGGACAACATAAGGGACATAGAGCCCTGCACTGTTGGTTTGATTCCTGGTTCACTCTAGAATTCAACAGAGCAAAATCTTCTATCTAGACTCTAATGTTCATGCTGTGGAAGATCATTGGCTGCTCAAATGTTAGAAGAACTCATAGTTACTTCCACTTCATTCTCCTTTGAATGGGCTCAGTACTTCCTCTAAGGCACCATTAACAACCTGCAGTGTTAAATTCTGAGACCAAGAAATCACCATATAGCATCTTTTAGTAACTTACTTTCCACAAGACACACAATAGAATGGAGAGGACTCTTAAAAACTGAAAAACTAGAACTTATTTCTTTCTTGTCTCTACATTCAAAAAAAAATTTTCTGATTACCATGCTAGCAGGTACCTGAACATACATGCAGACTACATGGATTCTAGACCATGTCTATACTTTTAAATGTCCACTTTTAGATTTCTTCTTCAAATAAATCTAACACACAGTCTCATCATCAGGTCTAACAAATGTTTTTTTAAAGAACCTCACATATTCCAGATGCTCTAAGAGATATTTGCACTTACATTCAGTCATTTAATATTCATACAATTCTGTGAAGAAAAACTATTATTGGCATTTAAAGATGAGCAAACAGACTCAGAGAAGCTAAAATAATTTTCCTTCCTATGCCCAACATCCACTACATTTTGGAATCATGATTGAAACCTGGGGCTAATACTATTTCTCAAAAAACAAACAAACAAACAAAAAAACCCTTCTGTTTATTTTTCTAGAAGGTGAAAGGATGAACTGCTTCTAACAAGTATTTGGATTTATCATACTGTGGTAAGTAGACTCTGAAAATGGTCTTCAATGATCCCTGTCTCCTAGTATTCACATCTTTGAGTAATCCCCTATTCTTGCATGAGGACTGGATCTTGTGACATGCTTCCCATGAATAGAATGCAGTAAATGGGATGAGATGTCACTTCTATGATTAGATTCCAAAAGATTGTGACTTCTGTAGTGTTCTTTTTCTGGTGCTCTCTTTTGCTTTCTTGCTTGCTTTGAGTTGAGATGCTATATGGAGAGGTCCGTGTGGTAAAGCACTGAGAATCCTCTAGCTAAAAGCCTGTGGGCCATGGATGCCTTAGTCCAACACTCTGTGAGGAAGTGAATTCTGCCATCAACTTCATGAGTGATCTAGGAAGCAGATTCTTCCCAATTGACCCCTGAGATGACTAAGGTCTCAGCCAATACCTTCATTGAAGCTTAGTGACAGACCTTGAAGTAGAGGACCCAGACAAGACATGACTAGACTCCTGACACACAGAAACAGAGATAATAAAAGTACGTGTGTTTTACCTTCTAACTTTGGGGGTAATGTGTTACACAGCAATAGATAAGTAACATGTATGCCTTACCTGTCCTCGTTATTTGTTATTGCTGTGTCAACAAATCGCTCCAAAAACTTAGTGCCTTAACAAACAACAAACATTTATTTTGCTCCAGAATTTTCAATGTGGTTAGGAATTATTGGGTTGGACTGGTCGCTGGTCCATAATATCTGGAGTTTCAACTGAGATGAGTAGACCTTTTAGGGACAGGAATAGATGGGAAGTCACTGGGCATGCCTCTCTCTTCAACTATTCTCATGGTTTCTCCATGTGGTCTCTCCATGTGGCCTCTCCATGTGTTCCCAGCATAGTGGTCTCAGAGTAGTCAGGCTCTCAGAGTAGACTGCTCACTTGGCAGTCCAGGGCTCTAAGGAAAAGTTGTGTAAGCGACCACAGCAGAGAATATAAGAATATCTGGGGACTGCCTTGGAGTCTGTCTACCATACTGTTCTATATTTATTTTTCTTTCTTATCACATCAACCGTCAAATGCTACCTTCAAAGGAGCAGACAGACCTGCTCCTTACTGTCTTTGTTTTGTTTCTAGGTGAAACACTTAGCCTGCATGTGCCCTAGTGTCCTAATGCATAAAATCAGGGTAAATTTCTACACTTGTATGGGTTGTGGTGAAAATCAATGAGGTAAACTCCAAAGTAGGGCACTAGCATATAATGTGCTCCATGTACAGGGATGATAGTCCTGCTTTTCTATGTTCTTATGTTCTCTCTTGGCCCCATTTTCTCTAATCCTCTCTGCTAGGGCCTACCATATCCTGCCTTCTAGCATAGTTGTTTATGTACATTTACTATCTTACCTAATAAGTTATAAAAACATTTTAGAAGTAGGAATTATATTCATCTTTACAATCCCATCAATTTAGCACATGGTAGGTGCTTAATAAATAGTCATCAATTAAATATTCACTGCTTACTCTTTGTACTATTCATCTGGCACTATTTATTCATTGCCTTGTCTCCCAGCTCCTTAGTAGAAGCCACTGTGCCTTGTAACTCTGTCTCCATCGCCAGCTTCAGGCCTTGTGCAAAGTGTTCCCTAAATGAAGTCTATGAAACAAATTGAAATAGCTACTGATTTCTTAATATATTCCTTTATGCCTTCCATTGGACCCTTCCTATCTCCTGGTAGGAGACAGCAGGGCAAAGTGGAAGAAGGCAGTAGAACAGAGAGTTTATGTATTCATCCTCAGGGAACCTGGTTTTGAACCATATTCAGGCGGTTACTACTTATAAACCTTAGAAATTATTTAATCTCTCTAAGCCTCTTTGTCATTTGTAAAATGGGGCAATGTAGTTTCTCCTCATAAGGTACTTGTGAGAATAAAACGAGATAATATATGTATAGCACTTAACACATTGCTTACACAAAACCAGTGCATAGTAAATTCTGACTTTTGTTAAATGTCACCTCTTCCAGGAAACCTTCTTAAATTGCCCAAGCTGAAACTCTGCCCAGACTGCCTATGCAATTTTGCTTGATTCTTCCTTATGGAAAATGTCTTACTCAACCCATTATAACACTGAACTGTGTGGTTCATTTCATTATCATCCATATTAGATTGCAAATTCTTAGACTATAGCATCTGGACAAAATTTTGCAAGATGTTCTGAATATAGCATAGGTAAAGGAATATTTTTGCAGCCTTTCCCCATACTTCTACCTCTGTCTATCCTCTTTGTAAGATTATGTAGATTAAAAGAACTTGATAATATTATTGGTTAAAATCTGTATTGGATCATTTTTTTACTATACAGCATTTTGTTTTTTTTTTTTTTTTTTTATGTCCCCTGCATCGGCAGGTGGACTCTCAACCACTGCGCCACCAGGGAAGCCCTATGCAGCACTTTTGATTAAGTCTGTCACTCTACCATTTTTTTTGATAAGCAGACCCAGGGTTTCTCTTGTAACCAGCATATCTCTGTCTCTCACTCTTGTTCTCTCTTGAAGCCATATTAAAATATGTGTTCCTCTCAATTATTATCCTCCTTTTTCCCCTTCTTGGAGATGAAGAGATGAAGAGTTCATTTTTTTTTTTTAATTGGAGAAGAGTTGCTTTACAATGTTGTGTTAGTTTCTTTTGTACAACGAAGTAAATCAGCTATATGTATACATATACCCCCTCCCTCTTGGACCTCTCTCCCACCCCGTATCCCACCCATCTAGTCATCACAGAGCACTGAGCTGAACTCCCTGTGCTATGCAGCAGCTTCCCACTAGCTATCAATTTTACACATGGTAGTGTATCTACATCAATCCTAATCTCCCAATTCGTCCTACCCCCTCCTTCCCCCTCTGTGTCCACACGTCCATTTTCTACATCTGTGTCTCTATTCCTGCCCTGCAAATAGGTTCATCCAGAGAGCCTTGCTTTGGGCACTATTGAGCACTAACTCAATATTCTTTAACCTTCTTTGGTTCTATGCATATACTTGTCTTAGTTGAAATTTTGCTGAGAGACAAGGTAAATGGAGGGCAGGATCTGACTGTACCTTTATTCTTGGAAGCAATACCATTAAAACCCCATCCCCTGGGCTTCCCTGGTGGTGCAGTGGTTGAGAGTCCGCCTGCCGATGCAGGGGACACGGGTTCGTGCCCCGGTCCAGGAGGGTCCCACATGCCACGGAGTGGCTGGGCCCGTGAGCCATGGCCGCTGAGCCTGCGCGTCCGGAGCCTGTGCTCCGCAATGGGAGAGGCCACAACAGTTGAGGGGCAGCATACCGCAAAAAAAAAAAAAAAAAAAAAAAAAAAAAAAATCCCCTAAATATCTAGTGACACAGTAACAGCAGTACTATTAATAACAATAGTGACTAATACACACTAAGCTCCTCGTGAGCCCTTCTAAATATTTTCTGTGTACTGACTCATGAAATCCTCAGAACAACCCAATGAACTAAGTATTGAGGCACAAACACATTAACCACCTGCCCAGTGTCAACTAGATGGATGACAAGTGGCAAAGGTGAGATGCAAACCCAGAAAATTTATCATTAGCGACAGACAGCTCTTATCCTTTGTAATGTACTTCCTGTCACTGGGTACTTATAAATAAGAGTTGATGTAAAAACTGAACTGCTCCAATCTATCCCACTATTATTCCTGAATTAGAAGGTTAAGACAAACCCCCTACTAGTTAGGTATGAATTAAATAAAAATAAATCAATTATAAATCCATGTACAGGCAGAAATAGAGCAAATTTTAAAACCCTTGAGGATATAACACAAGACTAGTAGGACAAGTATCTGACGTCAATAGTAGGGAAGCAAGATTATCAAAGCCTAGGTGTAGTCAGTAAGAGCAGCTTCTTTTCTCAAGCAGGTTTGAGGTTCTTACCTTTTATCTTGGGAAGTAAAGGATCAGATTCCATCCACATTTCTACTACCAAGCTTTCATATTAACTGAGGTCAAACCATCCACTGATAAGGAGTTACATTTGTCCATACCTGGAACCTGTCACTCTCTCATTTCTTTGTTTCCTTTGGTAGTGGATGGGTCTAAAGCCAATGAGCCTTCATATTGACAATAAGCAGTATGATATTAGTGGATTTATTCAACTAAGTTCCTCTCTGGTAACTTACCTGCAAAGTTATAGAGCCAAGAAAGCCAGATTCCACTGCCTTTTAAGATTTGCAACCTTGAAAACTAGACTAACCAACAACAGATACATAGATGGGGTTACAATGATCCTGACCACTGATCAATGTTCATCCACTTATAACCTATAAACAGGAAGAAATACATCAGCAAATCAACACAGAGCGTTTAAGCAACTATTGGAGTCAAGGTCTGTCTAGCAGCAAAATAATGAACCAGGTATGGACCCTGCCTTCAAGTGATTATTTGCTTGTCAGTCTAGAAAAATTAGACTGTTTTTTTTTTTGCTGCTTATCCCCAGGGGTTTTTACAGTACCTGAGGCAGAGTAGGTGCTCAGTAAATAATTGTTGAAAAAATTAATGAATGAACATTGGATGAAAAAGTAATGGAACAATTCAGTACATGAATCAATCCCATTCAAGTCACATGAAGTTAGAACTGTAGACTGACAACAAGCAAGTTGCACACAGAGAGCTCTTTCTGTTTTATGATGGGAGAATTCTGTGTGTGCGCTGTATACACAAGTCCCGAAACACACACATGGACTCAACTGTGATTTACTTAACACGTTAAAGAATGACATTTTCCTGGACTTCAGAAATACTCTGATGGAACTGATTAAATGGTGTGTCGTACAAATGCCAAACACCCCAAATTGTCAGTCTTCCCCAGCCATTTCATAAACAAACTTCAAAAGTCAATTGGTTTAATAAAACTGTCAAAGTAGGTCAGACTGAAAGGGCAGAGAGTATATATAAGTAGTCCAACGTCTCTGTCTCAAGTAACTAGTCATTAGATTTCAATCTTATCATAATTAATATATTGTTAAAATCCTCACAAAATAAACTGGCTTCCTTTCAGTCAGAGTTGAAGTCATGCAAAGAAGTGAGGAGGGAGAATATCCAGGGTAACTTCCTGGAATTCCAATTTGGGCAAATCGACATGGGCTACATTACTTTTCTGCTTGGTTGAAATAAGAGATGCTTTCATTTAGTAGTAGTGTACTCATATTTTAAAGCTTTGGAAACTTAGAACAAACATCCCTAAATTTGTCCATTTTAGGTCAGAGTCATAATTTTCTCAATCCAATATTTTGCCTCCAAGAAAACAAATAAGTAGAGAGTTTTGCCCACCTGCATATCAGCTTTAAGGTTGAGATATGTCCACAAAATATGTGTATACCTAGCAGAGTAACCAAAGCAAAGCAGAAAAACAGACATGTAACAGATATCTTTTGGAATGACTGAAATTCTAATTTCCAAGCATAACTTATACCTGCATTTTTCCCAACTTTTTTTTCTAATTTTTAATCCATATTTTCTTACTGAATGTACTATGGAATTATCCTATATCATAAAGGAAGTACAATATTTGGAAGAAATTTTCAGAAACATTGTATTGAATGTGTGCTGTATGCCAGGCAGAGCATCTCATTTTAACCTTACTACAGTCTTATGCAGGAGGTGCTATTAGTCTGGTCATTTTATAGATGAGGAAATGCACACTTTGAGAGATTAAATAAATTGTCTAAGTTTATACACCTCAACCATGAGAGAGCCAGTACTTAAACCAAATCCTTATGTTTTCAAAGCATCAACTTTCCTTAAGTCCTGATTTCAAGTTAAACGCAGTGAGAGAACCAGCATAAGACCTCTCCCCTCAGCAGAGTCTTTCTCCATCTGTGTCTTGGGATGTCCTACTTCAGAATGTTTGAGGATAGGGCAGGACTATCCTTTTCCACAGAAAGGTCTTGTGGAAAATGCAAATTCATCAGCTTCACCCAGACTTACTGAAGGAACGTTTCCAGACCTATGAAGAAAGATGGAACCTGAAAAAAAATAAACACCCGCCACATGGGAAGGAAGAGAGAAGTGAAATGAAATTTTGATTGAATATTACTGATATTTTCAGAACTGGCTAATGTGAAAGACAAATATATTGTGTGTCTATGGCAGCTAAAACCAAGTTCAAAGCAGAATTTCTCATAGAGACAAGGAGTAACAGGTTAACAGAGGAAGTTCAGTACTGTTGAAAGGATGGGAAGAATTCTTAACATAGAAGGAGGTGACCAAATTCCACACTATGCTGGGTGACCCTAAACACATCATTTAAACCTCTCTAAGCCTCAGTTTATCATGTATAAAATGGGGGAAATAACATCTATTAAAGAACATCGACAAAAATACTCTAAGTAAAACTGTGTAGCTGAGTGTCTGGCATATAATAGGCATTTAGCTAGAAGTATCTCCTTTTTTCTTAAAACAGCTAGCTTCTCCTGTGTTGATAGTCCTACATTCTCTGTAGATTTTTACATCCCTCTGTTTAATTTTGGCTACATTCTAAGCTAGAAGTCTGTTTCTATAGTCCAATAGCTATACTGTAAAACCACCCCCCAGGGTCAAAAATGAAAAAAGAAGAAACATGATATTGTCTTGTAACTCCCCGGAATAGCAATGCGTTCATTTTCTCACAAACCAAATGCCCTTTACAAACACTGACCAATGCCAAGGTCGTTCTGCTCCAGAAATTCTAAAAATGGCAGGAAGATTTTTTTTAAGTTAACTATCTTTATTGGGTCAGATACATGACCTTGGAGCTAAGACAGCAGGAGTGATCTGAGAGAAATCCAGCAACCAGTTTAGAGTCAGGTCGGCTGGGTAGACTTGCTAATAAGGAGCAGGTCACAGGTTCAATCCCTGTGTGGGCCTGTTATACTCACCTTCTTCTGGGACCTCTTGGTAGCACGACTTGGGCCACTAGCACAGCAATATCCACAGGAAAGGTGGAGCAGAGGGCAAGGCTTCGGCAGAAACCATCCAGGCATTAACTGGATGTAGGGTGTTTCTGTCATATTCCCTTAGGAGGAACATTGACCCTTGCTTTGACTCTTAAAGCATGTGCTGAACCTGTTTTCATTACAAGAGACACTTGAAGAGTCACTGGTCGGGGAGGTGGGTAGAGGAGGGATGTGGGCACAATTTGAAGCACAAGACATGTGGGTATTACAGTATTTGTATTTTCAAAGAGATGTGCTTCTGGTGTTAGAACAAAGGAAAGGGGGAAGGTAGAAAAAAGGAGGGAAGAAAAGTATTCACATTTATTAAGCACTGTGAGAGCTTTATATAAACCCTTTATTTATCCACCATTAACTATTTCCAGGTGGCAAGCACTGTGCTGGGGATAAGCCCTGGGAAACTGAGGAACAAGGCAGACAGTGTTCCTTGATTTTTATAGAATTTACTATCTGGTAAGGGAAATAAATGTTGAACAATCAATTACAACTATGATGTGTTATAAAGACAGGAGCAAAGGGCATTATGGGGGCATATGATAAGGGATAGTTTTGGTTAAGATTTCTGAATGTAAAACACAGAAACCATTTCTGACTTAGTTTAAACTGAAGTGGGTTTATGAAACGAATATTATGATAGTTCACAGAATCCAAGAAAGAATATAGTATCCAGGTGTCTTAAAGGACAAGCTACACTGCAATCTTGGAATCTCATAAACAGGACATCATGAGTCCACCTGGGGATCCTACCATGGCATGACTCTGCTACAACCACTGCCAATTTCTATGTTTCTCCATGTGAGAGTAGTGGAAGAAAAACTATCTGATTGGTTTATTTTAGGCCATCTGCCAACCTTTGGTCAAGACTGAAGAACCTGTTACGAAAAAGAAGATGAGTGGGAGTGAAGCAGCTATGTACTGCAGACAAAAATATCCCAAAGATCTCACTGAGATGGTAGAATCAGGGAGTGGAATTTCAGATGAAACCTGAACGGTAAGACAGACATTATGTCCATTTCATGGATGAAGAAAGGAAGGTCCAAGGAAGGTTGAGTGACTTATCTAGGGTCACACAACCATTAAATGGAGGGAATGAGAATGATAATTCAAGACTTTCTGGTTATAAAACTCATGGCTTTTCTATTATGTCACATTTTCCCAATTTGTAAGTCATTTATATAATTAAAACTTGGGCTCTTTAAGATATTATGGCCAAGGTTTTGAATAATGAATTTTGATGCCGTTGGCAATCCTCAAGAAGAAAAAGGGGAAATTTTTCACTTGTCATCCTGATGTATTTTTCACAGAGTTTGTGAAAGCTGTAGCGAAATCAACGTTATAAGACAAAGGTTACATTATATACGTATGTAATAAAACTGCAAGAAAATCAAACTTAGAGGAAATGTTCAAGACAGAACTTGACTTCTGCTAATTACTGCATGGCCAGTATGGCCAGAGTCAAGGGTGGCAGTTGGAGACACAGTTAATGATGCAGGGGAGGGGATCTTTTTTTCAGCTAGTCTGCTTCTCAATGTCTCAAAATGTTGGTGAATTAATTCTTTTCCCAACATAGTACAGCTAAAGTAAAAAAGAGTACCAATCATTTTTATTTTTTCAATACCTTAACCATGGCAGACATAGTAGTTGATGGAATACTCTATGGTAAAATATAATAAATAAGGCACAATGTTAGTTTTGAACTATTACAGGCACTGGCTGTAACTTTATCACCTTTCCTCCCACTCGAGAAAGCATTCCAGAATACCCATGAGAATAAGAGTGACTTGAAAGTGCCTCTAATGTATGTAAAATTTAAACAACCCCATTTTGCAACTTTATCTTGCAACACACCCATAAGTAATCATGATACAAAATATATTCTGATGATTGTTGAGAAAATGAATAGCTACTTTAACACCCAAATCCGAATTCATCTGTTTCACGGGTTATCTCTGATTACCCTGAACTAAACTTCCACATTAAAAAGATTTATTTGGACCCTGAATCACAGAATTTTCACCATGGTTATACACCATCTTTCAGAATAGGCACCACTTCACAGTTTTCTAATTATGTCATGTGTTTTCTTCCCCGCTGGATAAGAAATACATTGAAGATACTAATCAGCTCACAGTATAGAGGTGGGCACAACTGTTATAAGTACAGGATTTCTCATCTGTGGTTTTGGTTCTTGAAGCCATGGACATAACTTTATAAAGAATAGGTAGAACCTTGAAAAACTGTATTATCCTACTGAAGTTAACAAGTACCACAGGAGCAAACTACAACTTGCCTTAAGCCTATTCCCAAGGACTTTATCAATATTTTTGACTAAAACGTAAAGCTAAGACTTGAGATAAATCTCACTGGGTCATGATATATTTACACACTGCTAAATTTAATTTGCTAAAATTTTGTTAATGGTGTCTATGTTTATGTTCATCAGGGCCACTGATTTATAATATTTTTTCTTGTAATGCCTTTGTCCAGTATTGAAATCAGGATAACTCTTGCCTCATAAAATAAGATGGGAAGTGTTCCCTCATCTCTGTTTGTGAAGGATTGGTATCATTGATCCCTTAAATGTTTGACAGAATTAACCCGTGAAACCATCTGGCCTGGAGTTTTCTTTGTAATAAACTTTTTTGATTATGGCTTTCCATTTCTTCTTAAGTCAGTTTTAGTAATTTGTGTTGTTCAAATGCTTTGTTCATTTAATCTAGCTTGTTGATGACATTAGCATTAAGGTGCTCATAATATTCCCTATTCTCTTTTTAATGTCAGTAGGATCTGCAATGATGTTCCCTCTATCATTCCTAATACTGATAGTTTGTGTCTTTTGGTCTTAATCAATCCAACTAGAGATTTATCAACTTAATCCCAAAGGTTAGGAACAAGTCATGGATGCTCACTCTAACCACTTCTATACAACACTGAACTCGAGTTCTGGGACAATACAATAGGTCACTGGTAGAGAATATAAATTGTACACATAGATCCCCACGTGTTTCGTCAAATGTTTCCATAAAGGTGACAAGAAGACTGAATGAGAAAGTCGTGTCAACAAATGGTGCTGGAACAAGTAGATACAAATACAGAAAAAAAAACCCAAATCTCAACCCTTACCTGACACAATAGATGACATAATTAATTTCAGGGATCATCATCATAAATGTAAAATCTAAAACTAAAACTCTAAAACTTTTAAAAGAAAACATCAGAGAAAATCTTCATGACCTTACTATAGACAAAGATTCCTTAGGATGTAAAAAGGAGAAACTATAAAAAGAAAAAAAAAAACCTTCCAAACTGGACTTCATAAAAATTCAAAACTTCTGCTCATTGAAAAATACTATTGAAGCTATAAAAGGGAAGCTTTGGACTAAGAGAAAATATATCACAATGTGTATATTTGACAAAGCACTTTTATCCAAAGTACATAAAGAAATATTCCAACTCAGTAAGGTGGCAAACAATCCAATAATAAATGGGCAAAAATTTTGAAAGGCAACCTCACATAAGATGATAAGCCTATGAAAAGTATAGTCAAAAATCATTATTTCTCAGAGAAATGCAAACTAAAACTATAATGAGATACCACTGCATACACATTAGAATGGATAATTTAAAAGATTGGCAATGCCAAGTGTTGACGAGAATGTGGAGAAACTGGATCTTTTATATACTGCTGGTAGGAATGTAAAGTATTGCAATCACTTTTTTTTTTTTTTTTTTTTGCGGTACGCCGGCCTCTCACTGTTGTGGCCTCTCCTGTTGCGGAGCACAGGCTCAGCGGCCATGGCTCACAGGCCCAGCCGCTCCACGGCATGTGGGATCTTCCCGGACCGGGGCATGAACCCGTGTGCCATGCATCGGCAGGCGGACTCTCAACCACTGCGCCACCAGGGAAGCCCTTGCAATCGCTTTTGAAACCAGTTTTCAGTTTCTTACAAAGTTAAATATACAATTACTATACACCCCAGGAATTTCACTCCCAAGAATCTCCAAAAGTGAAGTTAAAAATATATTCATACAAAAACTTGAATGTGAATGTTCATACACGTCAGCTTTTAATTCAAAACTGGAAACAACCCAAATGGTCATCAACTGATGAATAGATAAACATATTGTGGTATGTCATATAATGAAATACTATTCAGACATAAAAAAGAATAAACTACTGATACCCACAACAACATGAACAAATCTCAAAAGCGTTATATTAAGCAAAATAAGCCAGATAAAAACATATATATATATATATATATATATACTATATGATTTCATTTATATGCAAAATTACAAAGACAAATCTCATCTAAAATGACAGAAAGCAGGCCAATGATTACCTAGAGCCAAGATGGACGATGAACTGTAGTGGGACACAAATTCACATTTTGGGGTAATGTTCTATATCTGGATAGTGGTAATGGTTACATGTCCATTTGAATTTGTCAAGCTCATAGAAATATACAATTACAGTAGGTGCATTTCATTATATTTAAACTATATTTCAATGAAATTGATTTAAAATTAATATGACTCCCATTACAACATTTTTCATCCTCTCCCAATTTTCATTCCTTTCCAAATGCCATCACACATGGTGGAACATAACAGGAGTGGAGGAAACACATTGTCAAGAGACATCAGTGTTGTCAGTCTGTCACTGGGATCTTTACCAGCCTTTCAACATTCTCTCCTTTTCTGCTTGTTCTCTGTTAGAACTTTGTGACCTTCAGAACCCGCCCATAAACACTTAAGCATCTCAGCTTTAGTGAGCCTTTAGCACTAAAACCTTTACTTGAATTAACTTGAGTCCATGCTAGAGAAACATCTAAATTTTATAGATATGTCTTATCAACTAGAGAACAGATGAAAAGCATTGTAAGAAAACAAGGAAATACTGCCTGTTTCCTGTGTTTCTATTTAATTGACATGGGTACAGGATAACAGAGGATTGCAACATTACCTAATGCAGTAGGGCAGTGATGAAGAAATCTAAAGTGGAGAAGATTTAGCTCCTCTGGTTAAGAAAAAGAGTCTAGAAAATTCCACAGTTTCAATAAATTATGCATCCTTGTATGTTTCCCAGACCCAATTAACACTAATATATTTAAGACAATTTTACCTTCTCATTTCATAGACAGGAGAAAGCTTTATTTTTAAAGTGAAGAAAGAGGAAAAACTGAATAGAGGGAAGAAAGATGGGTAGGTGACAGGAATAGCATGAAATAAGATATATAATTGGTCTTGCTTGCTTGGTTAACGCTTGAACCTGAACATCCTTTGTTTTACAGAATCTGATAATAATGAACAAGGTAAAAAAGAAAATAAAAAAGTCAGAAAATCTCGATTAATTTACAGAAAAAGAAAGATGAACTGGAGAAAAGATTAAGGAGAGAAACCAGGACATCAGAATCCATAATTAGAATCAATTTGGGGAGAGAGGCTGGAGAATGGAGGTTGACAGCATAAAAAAAAGTACAGAACACTTGAGAACCACTGCAGTGTATGTGAGAGACATCATGACATAATTGGGAGGGAAGATGTTAAAAGTTTTGCTTAAATATTAATTAATATACCATTCGATATGCTTTGAAACTCCAATAATATATGAATTGAAGTTTTAATTATTGTAGGTTATAGACCAGTATAATTGGAATATGATTTCTTGTGGATAGTATTTTCGAGGAACTTTGTGGTTTATATAGATTATGGGAGAAATAAAAGACTGCTTCAAAAGGCCAGGAGAGAAAAGGAGGGAGAGAAATAACACCTCTTGGGTGTCATGTTGGATACTGAAATGCCTTCAGTGAAAAGCACAAGATTTCCTTTAAACCAATTTTGGATTTCTATCATCTTAGCTTCCTTCTTGGATGAGACTCTCAAGGCTATAGGAGGCTTGAAACCCTTCTCAGGAACTCAGTCATGGTTAAAATCAAGTTGTATCCCCTTCAGTTCTCTTTATTTTGCTATCTTCGCAGAGTTTTTATTTGGGGGGCGGGGAGTGGTAGGGTGGCACAACTACTTTTTCACTATTTCACATTTTTTGAGATCCTGAGGATAGTACACAAAGAAACATATCCTAATCACCAGAATAGTGAGAGAGAGTAAAGGATTATGTATTATAATATGTATATAAATATGTTCTATTTGAGTGCAGGTAAGCCATCAAGCTCACACATATAATACCTTAAGTATACATGGTTTTAGGATACGATACAGGGATATAATGAACCCACAAGAAGAGATGACTCAGCAACCAGAGGAGTTTTTACAGAGGCTTCATCCCATCTCCTGTGGGCAACTAGGGAGTCCATATTTTAAGGTATTTTATATTTGTAAACATATGTGAGAAACAGCTTGGGATCTCTAAGTGGAGAAGACATTACAGAAGGTTGGCTATTTGGCACTAGAATTAATAAGAACTAACTAAACTTGAATGATTAGTGCTAATATGATTCCACTTTTTAACCTGGATTTGGGGTTGGGTAGTCTGAGAAAGAATATGTATGATTCTAAGTTACCTCTAACACTTTGGCAAGTAGAGACAATATGTAAAAAAGAGTAATGCATCCTAGGTAAAATTTAAATGTTTCCTCTGTTACACCCCCTTAATCCAGATGGTCTCTTTTGAAAATTATATAAATGCTTATGTATATCCAGAAATTCTGGATAACTCAAAAGTTAATTTCACTGTTTCTAAAGAGGATTTCCAAACTTATTTTTTATCCTCTCTATAAAAATTTAAACTGAAATTTTCTTGAAAAAAGGCAGAAAGAATTTCTTTTCTATTAGGTTATAAGTGATAACTTTTTCTCACTCATGTAAATGGGAATATTTAAGATTTGAAAAAAATGAGAGCTGACTAAATCAGCAAAAGTCATTCACAGAGCAATTGGGCCTGTGCTAACTCCCTTAGAGATGGATCATAAATCACATCAGGGCTTCTTTTCTCCCAGTTTGCACACAATATTAAATAATGGAAGGGAGTTTGAGTGTTCACTGTCAAAGAAGCTATCAAGGTCATCTATAGAATTCTATCCTATATCTATCTTTCTAGTCATTTACCTTCTGAAAACATTATCCAAAATTTAGAGCTAGAATTTAGGGTAAATTTTTAATCATAGCATAAAGGCTTTGAATCAACTATAACCAAATCATATTTCCTGGAAATATTCAGTATTTATGATTTAGAAGTAGAAATGTCCCAAATACCTACACTCGCTTTCACTCATATCATCTATCTAGAACTGGTATATTATCCAATAAATTTTATAATTATATGTAAGTTTCATTTATTGTGTATGGTTCATTTATTCTTTTGATAAATATTTGTTGAGACTCTATTATGTACTACATGCTGAATTTGGCAGGGGGGATTTATTAGTGAATAAAACAGAGGAAATCCCTACCCTCACATGCTTATATCTTAGTCGTTGAGGATTCTCCTTCAAAAATATTTATTGAATATTCAAAAGTGTTTGTGTAAGCCCATTGGTGCTGGGGATACAGAGATGAAGCTGAGTGTACCCAGCACAGTAAATGGACAAATCAGGATGTTCTCTTTAGTAAGACCCTAGAGAGATCATGGTGGAGACACCTGGCATGTTAAAGCAAAGGCATTCCCTCTTCAAGTTCAAAAACATTTTTTTTAAATTAAGTTATACTTGACATACAATGTTATATTAATTTCAGGTATACAACATAATGGTTTGATACTTTTATACTTTATGAAATAATCACCACAGTAAGTCTAGTTACCATCTGTCACCATACAAAGTTGTTTTAATATCATCGACTATTTGCTCCATATATATTACATCCCCATGACATTTACTTTAGAGCTAGAAGTTTGTACCTCTTAATCCCTTTCTCCTATTTCATCCATCTCTCCACCCTCTTTCCTTCTGGCAACCACTAGTTTGTTTTCTATATCTTTGACTATGTTTGTTTTGTTTTGTTTGTTCATTTGTTTTGTTTCTTTAGATTCCACATATGAGTGAAATTATATGGTATTTGTCTTTGTCTGACTTATTTCCCATAACATAATATCCTCAGTGGTTAACATTACAATTACTCCATAAGTTAGAGAATATTAAAGGGCTTATCATGGAACTAGAGGCAGAATGGGTGTGGTAACATATCAGCAAATACTTACATGTTAGGGTTTATTTTATGCCAAGCCATTTTCCAAGCACTTTTATTTATTTATAATTATTATTGTTATTAATTTATTTAGTCTTTCACAGAAGATAGGGGATAGGTAGTTACGAGTGGAAAAAAAAAAAAAAGGAGGCACAGAGAGGTTAGTAGGTTGTTTAGGGTCAGAAGGCAAGAATATGATGAAGCTGGAGTTTCTCCCAGGCAGCTCTGGCTCTAGGGTCCTCACTCTTAACCACAGTGCTATAGGGACCCTGATCAAATGTTGGGTTGGACTCCATATAGCAACTTGATTTTCTAAAGATATTTTGAATATCATTGGATCCATCAGGTCAAAGGAGTCATAGGAGAGATGCTTGCACTACAGACTGGATTAGCTATAACATGGAACTGAACTACCCCCTAATGAGACATCTGCTATAAATATTATACTCTCCTACTTTTTAAGGCAGAAGAAATAAGCACTTTCTTTTGTTTACAGAATAATTGCATCACAGGCAGAAAATGTGTTGTACTTCTTGTTTGAAATTTAAATACCATCTAAGTGTGTAATTTGATATTGGGCAAAAAAGGGGTGGATTGTAGTAGATACTTTTTCTTTAATTTGGGTACGCTAAGCCTTTGAACACTCTTCCTACGTTTGCGGAATTCAGTACCTTATGAGACCCTGAGTCCCTTTATAGAAGCCAGATATAGAAGCTTCCATCCAAAATATACATCCATATTAAATTATTTTGAATCAAAAGCTAGTGATCCACAGTACTGTGAATGGACTTAATGTCACAGAATGGTACATTTCAAATGGTAAATTTTATGTTACATATAATTTACCACAATAAAAAAAGCTAAATTTATCTTTAAAACCTAGTGACGTGAATAAGATCATTTATACTATTTTTTTCAGATTCCACAAATATGCGTTAATATACAATATTTGTTTTTCTCTTTATGACTTACTTCACTCTGTATCACAGTCTCTAGGTCCATCCATGTCAATGATCTTATTTACAAAGCAGAAATAGAGACACAGATGTAGAAAATAAATGTATGGATACCAAGGGGGAAAGGGAGGGTGGGATGAATCGGGAGATTGGGATTGACATATATACACTATTGATACTATGTATAAAATAGATAACTAATGAGAACCTACTGTTTAGCACAGGGAACTTTACTCAATGCTCTGTGGTGACCTAAATGGGAAGGAAATCCAAAGAAGAGGGGATATATGTATACGTATAGCTAATTCACTTTGTTGTACAGTAGAAACTAACACAACATTGTAAAGCAACTATACTCCAATAAAAATTAAAAAAAAAAAAAAGCTAGTGATGTGAAAAAAGCAGGCCTATGCAGAAAGAGCTTTGTTGAGGGTGGTGCATGTACATCTATATCGTAGAGGAAACAGTGCAGAGGTACTAGAAGTAGCCTCCAGAGTCCAGCATCCATGGAGTTTGCTATGCAAATTTCAGGGTCAACTTAAAACAGTCATGTCACCACTGCATCAGTTCTGGAACATGATTTTGGACATTATTCCTACTGCATAGCCTCAAAAATCTAGTTTTTATCCTTCTAGGAATCCAGTGAGCTACAAAATATTTTTCAGTAAATTTATTTTTTTGCTTAAACAAGTTTGGATAGTTTTCTGATATTTGTAATAATGATCACTGGTTGAAAACCATTAATCTTGTGTACTATTTATTAGTATTTAGTTTGTTCTAGGCACTGTATTATTTATCTTCATTATCTCATTTAACAGTCACAAAAATAAAAAGAGATGCTGACTATGATTATCCTCATTACAGATGAAGAAAATTAAGCTGAGTGGGATTAAGTTGTCCAAGGCCACATAGCTAGCAAATGCTAGACCAAAGACTGGAACCCAGGTTTGCTTGATACCCACTGCCTATGCTTTTAACCATTGTCCTATAAAAGTTACTGACTGATAGAGTTACATTAATATATTCCAGTGGTACTGTACTTTAAAGACTTACCAGAAGTAGTATATTGTAATAAGTAGTATGATTTTAAATTGATACCTACAAACCTAAAGTCTGAAGAGCTAATTTGCAGATCTGGCTTCTCTCTATCACATGAACTTAAGCCAGTGACCCATCTTTCTGAGCCCAAGATTTCTCCTCTGTAAAATGAGGGGTTGGATCAACTAAGAGTCAAGGTCCTCTACAGCTATGCCATTCCACAGTTCCAGCTAATTAGAAGCCTCTCCTCCTATCCATCCTGTTAAGAAGGAAATGTGTAAAAAAGCTATTAACTATCCACGGAGCTTTGAAGTTGTTCTCACATCCACCTCAGCCCTCTCCTCTCTGTCCCTGGATAGAGTTATATTCTGATTAAAAGTCCAAGGAACTTTTTATGTGCAACCCAGAAAATTTAAGGTCAGTCTTCAGAAGCTGTTGTGTAACTGCTTGTTGAAAATCAATAGTACATGTCCTGTATTCAGGGACATACACACACAAATAAGCACAAATCACGTAGGATGACCTCTGGTCCTTTGATTTCAAAATGGAAATGCCAAAGTGTTATATTTTCTCAATGTCATCTCGTAACAGCAGGGCACTCCATGGGGCAGGCTTTGGACCCAAGTATGAGAAAGGTCACTGTTGTTGAATTCCAGGATTTTCCCTGGGGCTCCAGGTGTCACTATTTAGCCACGTTGTCTTTGGCCTTGAGCAACCAATCAATTCCCATACAGCAGTCCCTTATTCATTATAACTGCTATGTCAGCTCTACTATTACTAGTATCTTTATCACCCAAATTAGTTCTCAGGACCTACTGCCAAACTCGGAACTACGAGTTAGAGACTGTGTCATCTCACAGTAGTATTTGGAGATAGCTGACTACTGATAACAGTAAAAATAGTAATACCTATACTATTTATTTCATCTGTGCCAGGTATCGAGATAAGAGGTCTATACACTGGACCACATTTATAAGCATGGCAATCTTATGTGATAGGTACTATTATTATCAGCTTTATTTTATATTTGGAGATAGTGAGACTTGGAGAGAAGGAGTAATTTCCCCAGAGTCATATAGATAATATTATAGGCCTGCCTGCCTTCAAGGCCTATGCTCTCGATCTTCTCGTTATGGAGATAATACTACCCACTGAGAATCAGCTTGCCTAAAATATGAATGAAATAAAATCTTGTTTAGAAATTCTAACAAAGTTGCCATGCTCATCCTTTATCCATTACTGGAGAGAGTTTCTTTTTATCTGAGAAGGCCATTTTCTTAGACTGAATTTTAATAGTGGGAGATACATGTGGATGTACCAAAATAGAATGGATAATAGCAATGATGCAAGACCAAAGAGAATATGAGGACAGATGCAGTGATTTAATTTCAAGTCCAGTCCCAGAGTTAAAGGCTGGATTGAGGAGCAAAGGCAAGATCACTTACTAGGTATCCAAAGGAAACATGCCAAGTGAAGAAAGAACTCATGAAATCATCAATTAGCAGCAACAGTTTTTTGTTTGTTTTTTTTTTAAGTAGCTAGAAACTGGTACTTATTGAGGAATTACAGAGTTGTTTAACATAAAATCAAAAGATAGCCTTGTGGGTTCAGGACTGTTTTTGAAGAGCTCGGGTCCCACCTACTCACTGAGGCATGACTCGGTATCTGAAAGGGTGAGCTGGACCACAGCTGGTAAAGAAGGAATAGACAGACTTCACAGTCTGATGAAAAAACATTTATAAAGACCCTTGCAATGTATAACTAAGAAAAATGGGATTCTTAACACAACATTTTAAATTAACTATACTTCAACAAAATAAATTAAAAAAAAGAAAACTGGGATTCTAAATTGGTCAAGCCCAGATTTTGGCTCAAATACCTAGAGTACAGAAGGGCAAATAATCAGGTTTATAAAACTTCATAGATACCACTATTAAATCCCATTCTGCAAGCAAGCAACTGTCTGCTGGGAACTGCCTGTTGAGTAAGCCCACCCAGGTTGGGAGTGAGGGAGTTGGAAAGGGTGTAAGCAAGGTACCACTTGCAGACACCAGGGTCTGATTGATGCAGATTTCTCCCATTGTACAGCTTATTCATTCCTACTTATTCAGTGGTAAATAATTTTCATGTATATTTTGGGTTCTGAAAATGTAATGGTGAACATGATAGACAGGGTTCCTACCCTCACTAAACCTACAGTCAACTGGAAAAAACAAGAAAATGAACAGTCAGTGCCAGACAAATGGGATGGGTGCAGGGTACAAGGGGACCTAAACCAGAACTAGGGGGGTTGGCGATGGCTTCCCAGAGAAAATTACACTTCATATGGGTCCATGGTGTAAGTAGGAGTGATTCTGGAGAACAGAAGCAGGGAGTACAGTGCTCTGAGATGAAGGAATGTCATCTGGAAAGACCCAGAGTCTACTGAAAGTCTGATAAATTTTATAAAATGTCAAAGTTTAATATGATTGGAGGATCGTTTACAATGGGAAAGTGGAAAGAGATGAGGGAGGCAAGATTCATGGAAGGTAGCACAAGAGAGCCTTCTAGGCTTATATTAAGTTTGAGCCTTTTCCTGAAACCCATGGGGAGCCATTGATGGGTGCCAAGGAAGGAAATGACACGATCATATCTGCATTTTAGAAGAGAGCTTTGGTTTACCTCTGTGCCATGTTAGTTTGAATGGCACACATTATTGCCCTGAGATAAACTGATGAATGCCTTTAGTCACCCAGCATGAGCTAATAAAATTAACTTTCTGAACCTTTGAAGCTGAGGCAATTCCCTCAAGATGATACCATCATAGAAGCAGCTGGGTGCTCTTACTCTTTATTACCAAAATATAATACACAATAACAGTGACTTGGGCTGTCATCAGAGCACAGATGATCAAGTGCTCTATTTAAAACTCCAAACTCTTCATTTAGTTAATTCTGATTCTAAACGAACCAATGGCTCACATAGTTGTTGTTTATAGACAAGAACTGTGCTCAAAATGGCAAAGGAAAAGAGACAACATTAGCCCTTCTGGACCAAAATATTTGATGGCCTTACTCTTTTAAAACAGAACCCCATATAATAATGTATATTACTCATTTTTAAGGGTTTCAGGCACTATTATAAACACTTCCTGGACATCATCTCATTTAACTTCATGATAATTTTCTGAGGTTGATACTAGTATTATTGCTATTTTTTTTTTTTTTTTTTTTTTGCAGTACGCGGGCCTCTCACTGCTGTGGCCTCTCCCGTTGCGGAGCACAGGCTCCGGATGCGCAGGCTCAGCGGCCATGGCTCACGGGCCCAGCCGCTCCGCGGCATGTGGGATCTTCCCGGACCGGGGTACAAACCCTCATCCCCTGCATTGGCAGGCGGACTCTCAACCACTGCGCCACCAGGGAAGCCCTGTTGCTATTTTTTTAGATTAGTGAACACAGATTTAATGAAGTTAAATAGCTTCCCGAGGACATGAAGTTAGCAAGCGGCAAAGCTTGTCTTCAAACCCCAGATCTGTTCTGTTGCAAAGCATGTGCTTTAAATCACAATTCAATCCTGCCTCCTTTTTCATAGACTGATGTGAGAAATGTCACAGTGCTAACTTTCCTACCTGGAGATGGAGGAAACCAGTGCAGAAATCTGTCAATTTTAATGCCGGTCCTTTTTGAGCTCAAATGTGAACGTGCTCTAAAGCTTAGTAGGTCAACTCTATTGAAAATTAAAAATATATGCAATTGTTAATCTCTGCATTTCCCACCTGAGCAGGCAAGGACCTGGAAACTCAGACTTTTAGATAGGGATTTTAGGAATCAGAATTAAGAGTGTATATGTGTGCTATAGGGATGGAATATTATTTAGCTTGTATCTTCAGAATGAGAAGAAGTTAGGAAAAAAAACTCAAAATGAAAAAGTACCTAATCAAAAGAGAGACTAGACAAAAAGACAAAATTTTAGTTCAAATTAAAAATGAAGCAGTTGGTATCAGCAAGATACCCTGAGCAAGTTCTTATAGTTGGGAAGGCAGAGAGATATTCTGTAGACAATCACCCACACTTAGATCCAGGCCCCCTTTATAGAAAACATGAGTTGGTTTGGACTCATCCTTCAGTCATATGCAGGAGATTTACATGTGATGGACTGATAGAAAGGTTTATGATTCACTTCTATATCATGGAAGCCCCTTCCTAGAAGATTAGAATCTTGGGTATGCCAGGACATTTTCTAGAGTCTAGAAAGTCCCATATAATGTAAGAGCCAGTAGAGGAGAATGGTTGAAAACAAAGTCTCTAGAAGCTGATGTCTTAAGTTTGACACACAACTTCGACACTAACTGTGTTCCTACAGCACTTAGTTCATCTTCTTTTTGCTTCAGTTTCCTCATCTATAAATTAAGGATAATAATATTTTAATATCTACATTATAACACTGATATAAGGAATAAATGAGGAAATCCAATGAAATACCTAATATAATTCCTCCTCATCATCGTTGTCATCACCATTGCCATACTTATATCTGTATTCTGTGCTTATCAAGGTAGATCTTCAGAGTACATAATTTTGATAAATAGGATAGAAATTCAAGAGAAAAAAAAATAATACATCTAAAAAGTTCAAGGATCTTGAATAAGGCCAGTGTAACTTAATGTACCGCACAAATGAGAAAGTGCTGAGCTGGGGTTGTAGACACAGCAGGGATCTGATCAGGCAGGCCTTGTGATTCTACAACATTCAATTTTATTCCAAGGGCAGCACAAATATCAATAAATGATGTTCATTTCCCAGTGGGGCAGGCAGGCAAGTAAATAGATATGTCAGCACAATGTAATGCTGTGGCAGAAATTAGAACATGGCTTCTGGAGCAAAGAGAAGGAAAATGTCACTCAGCCTTCAAGGAGCCTTCCACACTTTGAAAAAAGAGAAGGCACATATACGAAGACTAAATTTTCATAAAAAGAAAGAAAAGAGGCCTTGCTTTTATCCACATCTTATTAGGAGATTTTTCCATTCTTATTGCATACAAAACACTGATAATCTGGTTCACTATTGTAGTGAACAGCAAATTTGGATTATATCCATGACACTAAAGAGTATGTCAGTGTACCTGTTGGTTCCTCCAGCTTTCTCACCAACACATCTCTTGCCACGAAGTCCCTGCTGTTGGAAGGCTCAGAGCTTTATAACCTCTCATATCATGACAGGTTAGAAGGAAACTCAAATCCATTAATGGTCCACTGGGCAGAAATAAGCAAGCAAGCAGATGTAGATTGCAACAATCTCAAAGGAGAAATTAGAGTTGGTTACTTGTTTCCACCGATGAGCAAATGGAGAGAATTGTTTGTGATAGGTCGAGAATTTCTGAGAGCCCCTGAGATGCTGAAGGACAGAAGGCACCATCTCTAGACTTTTTCTCCAGACTGCTGTCATTCTGAAAGCACAGTTGGCCAAGTATGTTGGCAATATTGGCTGGAAAGTTTATCCCAGGCTCAGACAACAGTGAGTATGGTCCCAGAGCTCAGAGGACTGGCAGGGCCATTATACTGGATGACAGCTGGCTCTTGCATTAATGAAGAGCGTTTGAGTTTTTGCCTCTTAGCCAAAGCTGCGCACCAAAGGTATTTAAAAGCTTAATACGTTTTAATGTCAGGAGGCAGATAGCTAAACTCCATAGCAGGAACAAGATTCCAAATCAAGTAAAGACATCTCACATAACAATTAAGCAAACACTTTAGTCTTTTCTCTCACCACTTCCAATGAGTCTTCCATTCCAGTCATTTTAGCCTGAGCAGACCTCCACATACGACGTGCATAGTCTTACCTTCCATCCTTGACTCTTGCTGGTCACCCCTCCTCTCTAGTTGTCAAAAATCTTATCAATCCTTTCAGATCTAGTTCCAGAGACACCTCATCTGTGGAAGAGGCCTGGATTACTCTACCCTGGAGTGGAGTAATTGCCTACCTCAGGACTCCCTTAACCCAGTTGATAGGCCTAGCAGGAAACCTTCTGAACCAGACCCTGGAAGATATAGCTAATACATAGAAAAAGGCAACCATCATAATATATATTCACAAATAATCTTTCAAAGAAAATTAGCCATTTATAGCTTTTTCCATTAAACATATGGTCACTGGTTTGTTTTGTCTTTAGTGAGCACTTGTTAGCAGAGAGGAGGTATAGGTATTCATGTTTTTTAAAAAAAATGCACGGAAGAAAAGCTTAAGCTAATGAAAAGATCTTTGTGACTTTTGATATTTTTTTTTGGAAATGGGAGAAATGTCAACAGTAAGATTTCAAGTATGGGATATCCCAGTATAGCCTATAGAATGTCAGTGTTTGTTCTACACATATGGGGACCCAGTGACCCAGATTCTTTAATAGCCTCTGTTCAGCTCTGTCCAACCATATTTAGTATGCTTCATCCAGATAGGGACCGAGCCTCCCGCATCAGGCAGGGAATGCTGAACTACCTTCATCTTTTGCCTGACTGATCAGCTGGCAGACAGACAGAATATTGGACTTAATGTTTGGCAGACCTGACAAGTTCCACTGGGAAAATATAAGCCCAGTAGAAATATATACATATATGCTGTGCTTAATAAGTCCTAGAAAGAACAGTCCTCTGTAGGAGAGACTAAAGCAGAATCTTACTGTCTTTCTTAGAACCCACAATTGACACTCATTTGCTTCTGCGACACATGAGGGCTAGAGCACTGTTATCATAGCAATCAATGGCGAGTGAACTCATGCATTTCAGGACTTTATCTCACCAAAAATATCTTCCCCATTGGCTACAGGTGTGTACACATGACAAAGAGCTGATTGTCCTGCTGTTGGATAGGACAATGTCATCCCTGCAAATGACAGCTCAAATCAGATGCTTTTCTCACCCTTCTCCCCCAACTCTGGCCAAAACCCAGAAAAAGAGGATCTGATAGGAGGATATCATCAAAGACAAGGGATTTAAATACATATACATAAACACACACACACACACACACACACGCACACACACACACACACACACGCACACACAACCTGAGCCCTTATCTCAAGAGAAAGTCAGCTGTTTTTTAAAGGCATCTTCTTTAGACTGAACAAAACAAATAGGATTAGATATTTGTATCTTTATCTTTAAACAAATTTTCCTAAAATATACATTCTTTGAATGTGAGAGAGTCAACTAGGAGCATTTGTGCCCACAACAGGAAACTGGCAACATAAAATGTATTCCATAGACCAACAGGATGACTTTTATTGCAATCCATAGCCCTCCCTGCCTTAGGGCTAGAAGCTAGGACCTGTTTGAAGCTTGCTACCAGTTTATCTTTTCAGAAGGCCAGTTAAACATGGAATGTAGAATCTGTGTATCTCCAGCAGCCCTCTTAGCCAGAGTCTTGGCTTGGAACTGATTAAATTAAATCATAAGTAAGAAAGCTTCTTTAATGCTAAGTACCAATTCAATAATATATTACCAAGAAAACCATAAGATGATAAAAATTATTGAGAGTTATGGTTAAGATCTTCAGCTCTGTGGGCTCTGTAATCAATAGAGATTCAGTCCCAGGTCTGCTACTTTTTAGCTGTGCAAACTCTGTCAAACTTAAGCACTGGCTGCCTCAGTCGTAAAAGGTGACGGATAATAATAAAATCTACCTCACAGAGTTCTTTTCTCAGGTTTGAATTTGTGATGAATATGAAGCTGTTAACACAGTGTATGAAAAGGAATAAGTGCTTAATAAATTATCAGCCAGGGTCCCATTTGGAAAAACATGGCTCACAGAGGTTATAATAATTTGAGGAAAGTTCAATAAAGGGACAATTTTCAAAGGTGTGCAGAAGGAAATCACAGGACATAATGCAGGGCTGTTCCCATTGTTATTGGGTTGGCCAAATAATTTACGGAAAATCCCGAACAAACTTTTTGGCCAACCCAATATATGGAGAGGAAAGAAGGTACTGAGTTATTTGACACAGAAGAGAGTGAGGAAGAGAGAGCAGCCTTGAGAAGAATTAAAAGCTTTGACAGAGGGACTCTCTAGCCCCAGGAAGTCTCGTGTAGAACTCACTCTTTTCACTCTCTCCAGTCCCTAACTCCGTGCTCTATTCACCAACCCAACTGGAACTTAGAAGGCAAAGAAGCCCATTGATATAGTCTAGAATTCAGCAACTTTTTGTTTTTTCTAAGAGTCAGAGAGTAATTATTTTAAGCATACAAGTCACAGGCTCTCTTGAAAACATAGACACTATGTAAACAATGAGTGTAACCCTGTTTCAATAAAACTTTAGGTAATCAGGCTACAGCTTTTCGGACACCTGATGTAGGTCATACAAATCAGATTCTTGATGCAGAGAGAAGATTGAAAAATAGATGAGGAGGGCAGATAGAGGATCTCCAGCTCAAACAATGTTAGCTGTTTAGCTTTTGTTATGCTTGCTCCTATTATGAATACCATTTTAACTACATATGGATTGAACATACTGGAGTATTTTCTTCAGCTGTATAGTGGCTTTTGCTTAACCATGACAGTCTTACACAGGTCTACCACAGAAAGCTACAACGAATCAAGGCTATGTAAGCTCCACAAAGGTGGAGACTACATTTTATTCACAACTGTAAATCCTGAGCCTAGTTCAGTGTTCTGGTGTACTGCAGGTGCCCAGTAAATGCTTGACAAATTAATGAATCGTAAAGTGTATCAGATGTCCTAAGAAGGATGAGGCCATCATTTTACATTGAAGTATAACATACATATAAAAAATGCACAAATTTTAAATATACAGGCTCAAATTTTAACAAAGTTAATACATCCATTTAATCACTCAGATGAGAAAAGTCCTTTTCAGATATATGAACTGCAAATATCTTTTCCTACCATGGCCTGTCTTCTAACTTTCTTCAGTGTTTTCTGAAGATCAAAAGTTTTTATTCCAATGTTGTCTCATTTATCAATTTTTTTTCTTTATAGTTTACTTGTATGGCCTCTTTAAGAAATATTTTCTTTCTCCAGTAACATTAAAATATCCTCCTATGTTAACTTCTAGAAACTTGATTGTTTCTCTATTATAAAGAAATATATTCTAAAGAAATTTTCTTTGTGTATGATATGAAGTAAAGGTCAAGATTTAGGCTTTTCTTATGGATATTAAATTGGTCCAGAACCATTTATTGAAAAGACCATCTTTCTACTTATTGCACAGAAATGTCACCTTTGTAATAGTTCAAGTGACTGTATACATTTCAGCCTCTTCTAAAGCTTTCTATTCTGATGCACTGGTCCATTTGCCTAAGTTACCTGTTGTAATTACTGCACCTTTATAAGAAGTATTGACTCAAACTCTTCAAGATTGTTTTGACAAATCTTGGCCTTTTGCATTTCCAAATATATTTTATAACCATCTTTTAAGTTTCCACCAAAATATGGCAAGTATTTTTTATTATAATTATATTGAATCTTTAGACATATTTGAGGAGAATTTTTATTTTTATGATATTGAGACACCCGGCACCTGGATATGGTATATTCCCCATAAATTTGGGATTTCTTTAACATTTTTGGGGGGGAGATTCTTTTATTTATTTGGTTGCACTGTGTCTTAGTTGCAGCTCGTGGGCTCCTTAGTTGCGGCTCTCTTGCTCCTTAGTTGTGGCATGCAAACTCTTAGTTGCAGCATGTGAACTCTTTGTTGCAGCATGCATGTGGGATCTAGTTCCCTGACCAGGGATCGAACCCGGGTTCCCTGCATTGGGAGTACAGCGTCTTATCCACTATGCCACCAGGGAAGTCCCGGGACTTCTTTAACATTTCATAGTTTTTTGGGCTTACACAACTTACAAATCCTTAATCAGAGATGTATCCCTAGGTATTTCGTGTTTTAGGTTCTATTATAAATGTTATCACTTTTAAATGTTCTTTAGTGTCAGATGCTGGTGTATCAAAGCACAAACTTTTTGTATATTGACCCATTGTCATGCAATTTTACTGAATTTAAAATTAGAGACTTTTAGATTTTCAATGTTATTAGTCTGCTCAGGCTACCATAACAGAATATCATGGACTGTGTAGTTTACACAACAGAGGTTTATTTTGTCATAGTTCTAGAGGCTAGAAGTCCAAGATCAAGATGCCAGCAGGGTTGGTTTCTGGTGAGATCTTGTCTCCTGGTTTGCAGATAGCCATCTTCTCACTGTGTCCTCACATAGCCTTTCCTCTGTGTTCATGGAGAGGACAGTCTCTAGTGTCTCTTCCTCATTTTATGAAGACACTAATCCTATCGAATTAGGGTCCTTCTCTTATGACTTTATTTAACCTTAATTACCTCCTTAAAGGTCCTATCTCCAAATATAGTCACATGGAGGCTAAGGCTTCAACATATGAATTTTGAAGGGATACAATTTAGTCCACTTTGCATAGCAAGATGTATAGTAATAGGGCAAGATCTTGATTCATCAGAGTGAAACACGGTGGCAGCCTTGACCTTCAATTTTTTATCTCTGTAGGCCCATGAGACTGTCAAAAAGTTCTGCTGAATGTATTAGCTTCTTAGCAGCAGCTTCCATCTCAGCATCTCACTCTCTTCATTCATGATTCTTAGGAATCAGTGAATGTATCCAGAAAAAAAAACAGCGTAGTGTATCAAGTTCACTCAACACAATGTTTCCTTTTTCTGAGATCTTAACCCCTCAGTCTACATGCCTTGGTAGCTCTCTGATACATTGAAATCAATTACATTAATCACTCTATCTAGCTTTTTCAGTTGTTTTTGATGGGTTGGGTTGTAGCCTATAAGGTAGCCCATTATAGCTAGAAGCAGAAATCCATACAAATTTTAATTGAGGAGATGTTAAGAGGAGGTTAAATTGAATAGGAGCTTAATAAGAATTATATAGCATAGAGGGAGGAATAAATATTGCAGAGAGGTAGAACAATATTAGGAAAGTTTCAGGGGCAAAAATGAGTCTGTGGTAGTAGAGGGTATGTGTTAGAGACAAGATCTGGCAGGCAATCAATTACTGATAGAGGACCAAATACTGGGCTACATGCTGGTTGAATATAAGGACACAGTGCCTGGCTTCTGGGAGTTTGTATCATTGAAGCAAAGATAATAGATGCTACAAATTAACTATAAAGCAAAGTTTAATAGATATATGCCTTATAATGGTTCTAAAATTTTCAATTCTAAGGTAATTCAGAGAAGGGAAAAACCAAGAAAGGCATTTTAGATGGGACAAGAAAAACAGTTTTTTTGTTTTATGTTTGTGTTTTTTACAAGGCAAAAAGGAGTAAATATGGAGCATATAGGATAAAATAAAGAGAGGAAGCAAAAAGTATGATATAAGGTAGTGGTTCTCAAACTTCAGCATAAACTAGACTCACTCAAAGGGCTTAAAATGCAGATTTCTGGGCTCCACCTCCAGGAGGACTAGATAATTTGCATTTCTAACTAGTTCCTAGGTATGCCCATGCAGCTGATGCTGCTGGTCTGGGAACCACAATTTGAGAACCACTAGTAGAGAATAACTACTAAAATAATTGTAAAAGAATGTGTTAATAACAGCTAATAGAGAGGTAGCATTGAATAATAATTTAAAAAATACTTGCTTCAAAGAATTGAAATGTGTTTCATCTGGCTGAAGCAATGGGCATAAATACAGAGTTCTGGCATGTGAGATCATAAGTAATTTGGACCCAGGATTACGAAAATATTTTCTAACTGACTAAGAAATGTGATGGCCATGCAGCTAGTAAGGAGTATAATTACTTTGTAAATCATTTTTCCTGAGCCAGCATCCTGCTATCTCCATAACTTTGTAAATAGTGTAATTTCCCTATCTAATATGCCTACTAAAATTCAGCCTGATTAGTTTAAGAGCTGTTAGTAGCACTCCATGATAACTGAATATACTAATAACTGTAAGGAACAAAATTACTATACAGCATTTTGTTATAATCACATACCACATGACTATCATTTTCCATCAACTGCATTCCTAGGATAGAGTTTAGTTGAACCATCACTTATGATGGAATGCATCTAGGTGAAACAAATTTCCTTAAGATCAGAGGAAATTATTTAATAAAAGTGTCAACTTATTGAAAGGCAAAATGGAATAGCTCTGGTTCAGACATCCAAGGTAAAACTCAGTGGCCATTGTGGATGTGATTTCAGATATGTTCCTGTACTGCCAAGAACTTGAATCTTCCGTGCTGTGTCACACTTGGATACTACCAGGCATTCTCAAAGCAGTGTCTGCTGGTGAAACTGAGCAGGACCCTGTGAGTTCCTCTATCAAGTTTATGATTAACCTCTTTATCTTTTTCTTGTCCAACACCTGTTCTCCTCAAGATTGAGCAGTATCAAAGAAAAGGAAGGAATCCAGCAGGACCTTATGGTGTCTGCCAGGGACAGACCTCTGCCCCATGTCCTCTGCTTTAGGTCCTCTCCAACGTACCCAGATAATAGTATCTCATGCACATTTCTTGAGTTTTTCAGATGCTAAAAACCAAATAGAAGAAATTAACTACTTGATGATCATGAGCACTAACCCCCAGACCTACTTGCATCTAAGGATTGATAAAGTTAACCACCCTGTTACCTCAGCATCAACCAATCAGAGAATTGTGTATGAGCTGATCACATACCCTGTGACCTCCCCTCCCTTTCCTGACCTTTAAAAATGCTTTGCTGAAACCCTTTGGGGAGTTCAGGTTTTTGGGGGGAGCATGAGCCACCCAACTCCTTGCATGACCCTGCAATAAATCTTTCTCTGTTCAAAAGAAAAAAAATGTCAACTTAGAAAAAGTCAAGTTGATATTTGAAACATTACATTTATATGTTTCTGGAAAGTTTAAAAGGAAATATTGCTTTGCGATAAAATTAAAATTGAGGTAAACTTACAAATAATCAACATACTGCTTCTGTGAAGAAAAGGTTATGTTCATTTTAAGTATTGAATAGAAGTTCAATTATGGGAAAAAATTTTCAGCTTCATATTCTTCAGTCTTTGCCTGGAAAAATTAGGTGTCTTCAATAATTATGTGCCCATTTTCTTTAAGTGAGATGCATGTGATTGTTTTAGGAAAGCTAGACATGTCTAAAAAACGTGCAAATACTGACAAGTCTCATCGACTGTCCTTCCAGGCTAGTTTAAGAGCTGGTAATGGGTTAATGTACAGCATGTCTGAAAAGTCTTATATAGACAAAAATCACAGTGGAAATTGCCAGAACTCAGTACTTTAGTACATTAACAATTTGAAAAAAGGTAATGAATCTGAAGATAGAAGAAATGAAAACCTGGGGAAATGTCAATTGTGATAACATCAATAATGAAATTCATTCTATTCAGGTATAGATGAGACTTGGTGAGGCAAGTCTCTCAGCTCTTTAAAATGATTCTAAAAGTCCAATAGTTTTCATCACCTTCAACCTAGGTCAGATCTGCTAGCAATAAAGGAAAGGCAAATTGGATTTCTAAGCTTTAAGCACCAGGTCACCAAATCCCCTACTGGTTCTTGGTTTTTTAAAATAATTGAATGTGTGATTTTATTAAGCAAACATTAAAGACAGAGGAAGTAAAAGACTCCACAAGATGCTGTGTAAAACATTTTGATTTAATCGAAATAGAATGCTCTGCTTTTAATAGTAAGGCAGCAAATTGTTTGTGGTTACCCAGAAAGAATTTGAAGATCCTGGAATTTATTACCTCCTTCAATACTGAGTAAGGCACAATGTGTCCTCTAAGAATGTTTCAGTCTTTGACGATCAAGCAAACACAGTCTTTTGGGCCTCCTGGGGTTGATGGGATACCCCTCCCTAGGGATCACAGTTGAACTGCTACAGCTTAACAAGCTGTCAGTTGACACTTCTGTTACCATTTTCCCACAGGGAAAAACAATCAATCCATAAGATACAGTTCCTTCTCTCTCTAGCCTACCCAGAAATGATAGAGAGTTGAACTACATGTCTATTAATTGCAACATTTGTAGAATAGCTTTATGTTTTTCGCTCTTAATATCAAAGGCAAATTAAAAATAATAGATTTTTCTCTCCACCTCAAACCAAATTTAACCTCTATACCACAAAGTAAACTTATTTTACTAGTATGGAATCCTTGATGGATGCTTTCTGTGTTTCAGAGTTCTTCAATATGCAAAGATGCCATATTCTTACTTTCAAATCAAGATATGGCAAACTATTTCTTTAAAGGGCTGTATAGTAAATATTTTAGGCTTTGCACTGTACATGGTCTATGTCATATTTATTCAACTCTGCCATTCTAATGATATTTAAATTGGAAACAGTCTGACCAAAATTTGATGTCTACCACTGCATTAGGTGACCTAGGGTAAGATATTTAATATCTCTAGGTCATAAATTCATCTGTAAACTAGAATTTCTCAAAGGCTGTCTGGGAAGACTACTGAGTGTCTAGTATGTTCCAGAGACAGTACAACACAATTCTACACAGTGTGTCATCCACCCAACAGTGTCCTGGGAGGTATTATTAGCTGCTAGGAGACTCATGGGAAGAGATTCAGTGAAATTAGTTCTGGGTCACACAGCTAGCAATTCAGAGCTGGGATTCTGAACCAAAATTTCTAAGATGCCAAAGTCCTTTGTTTCTTCTAATTTGTGATACGGTTACTGAACCAAACTTGGGTCTGCTCACCCAATGCCCAGCAAAGCCAATCTACTGACACCTGGTTGTGCTGAAGGAAAGTACAGCATTTATTGCAAGGCACCAAGCAAGGAGTATGGACAGCTAATGCTCAAGAGATCTGAACTCCCTGATGGCTTTCAGGGAAGTGTTTTTAAAGACAGTAAGGCAATGTGAGGGGGAGGATCACAGGGTGTGTCATCAGTTCATGCACAATTCTGTTTGGTTGATGGTGAGGTAACAGGTAACAGGGTGATGTTTCTGGAATCTCAATCATCAACCTTCTTGTTCCAAGCAGTCTGGGGTCTACATGCTGGTGGTCACCATGCAGTTAACTTCTTCTACCTGGTAGGGGTTTTAGCATCTGGAAAATAACTCAAGAATATGGCTCAGGATATTATCTGTAGCCCTTGAGGAGGAACTAAAGGTCCTTGACTTTGTTTTATGGCTAAACTATTATTATTTTGCCTTGTTTGAATATTTTCCTTCGTTTCTGCATTTTTCACTTCTCTGAATAAATATGTTCTTTGGAACCTGGGGAGAGCCCAGGAGGCTAAAACTTTTCTACAAACTAGAGATGGGGGACACAGAAATGGAGGCTGTCCCTGGGAAGGCCCTGCAGGGTCCTGTTCATTTTCAATATCTGGCTCTTGCTATACTTCCTGTTAGGAATGAGAGAATATGCAAAAACTGACTAGCACATTTTGTGGCTTGTATTAGGCACTAAATAAGTGTTGGTTTTCTTTCCTTCCCTAGAGAGGCAATCTAAGGCTTGTTAATGGCAGCTCCAGAAACATTGCCTGATAAATCTTCCTGAGGAGAGGAGAGAAGGGGGAAGAAAGCTATCAGATAATATCAATAGCCCTGAGTAGAAAATTCAGTAGTTTCTAGCTCTCATGTAAGAGTAGTTTCTGATAGGCAACAAAATAGGGCTTGAGACCCAAAGCCTGGCTGCATCCATGAAGGTTCCACAGAGAATACATGTCCATTAAATTTTCAATTCCAGATCCCATCTCAGGTTGTAGCATTCTCATTACTTTCAGTGGCATCTGTTCAGTATGCCGAGGCATTAACTGTATGAAGTTTCTCTCCTAAGCTTGCATTTGGTCCCAGCAGCCCAGAAATGAACCAGAGTATAAGACAAGGCCACTGCCAGAATAGGAGACATCTGCAATCAGGACCCTGATTACTAGACAGTTCTATCTAAGCCCCCAAATACAGCTGCCCATATAGTATCCCTTTACCCTTTCCTTTTTTAGAGAAGACTTTTCAGGGTTCAACATTCCTAGCTAACCAGGGTCCAGTGGGCCCCAAAGAACTCAACTACAATGACACAAGCCAAGTGGTCATTTTTATTAAACGCTGAGACAAAGATATTGTACCAGTCATGGTGAGCTGGGCTGTGCTGAGCCAATAAATTAGGCCTGAAATTTCAGTGATGTAATAGAACAAAGATGTTGTTTTCTGCTCTTATAAACTCCCATGCAAGTTGGGTGACTGGAAAAGGTGCACTCCAGCAGTGACTCAGAAACCAGGGAGTTTCCACACAAGCTCTTGGATGCTTTGGTCCAGAAGTGATATACATCATTTACACTTATGGCCCATCGCCCAGACCTCTTTTTATTGCAAAGGTAAAGGGTAGGGGGTAGAACAGGTGGAAATTCAGTCAGCAGTAAATGTGTGTGCCCAAGACGTGCCCACTGACACACAGGTGGAAATATACCTCCATCCAATGCAAAACCATTTAACACTCTTTCATATTGTCTTTAATTCCATTGGAGGACTACAGTGTATGATGAAACACTATTGAACATCTCATTATGGCAACCATGAATCACCTCAGGCTTGGCTGAATTTGCCCTGGCTCTTGTCCTTTGCCAAATTAATACTTAAGGAATGAGGAATGGCATGTCTGTGCTGTTCCATGAGGCAGACCTAAGACCAATGGATATTACTAGGTGATGGGTTTGTCTTTATCTTAGTGGGAAAAGTTTTGTATTGGGCCTAATCTATGTTTTTATTCATAGTAGAGAAATAAGGAAGGGAACTCTGGGTTGCAGATTAGACTTCTTTCCTAGGAAAATGGCAAGAGGGTTTAATCTGGATATCAGGATCCTCAAAATAGGGCCAGGGGAAGAGAGCTTGCCTTCCATTCTGCTCTGGTATAAAGTTAGGTGAATCTCAGGCTCTTACCTGAGGACAGTGTTAGAGAAAAACAACAAATGATCTTCTAAGCAAGAGAATCAGAGGAGAGTTGAAGAGTCAGGAAGATATCAAGGTCAGAATAGGGGAATCTGGACAAATTGCTCTGATGGGCTAGCAGTTACAGCTAGGATTTTTATTTCTTCAAACTGCATGTGTAGAGTAAGACCATCTGAAGGAGTCAGGAATAGCTGGGCTTACTGAGTAATTTTAATTAAAAGATCTGAGAAAACTAAGAAGCCTCGAGAAGACAAATGTAGGTCACTCAGGGTATGGAGATTAAGGACCATGTCCTTGTCTAGATACACAATTTTATTATAAGTAAAAGAAACTGATCATCCAGCCTATGAAGTTACCTTCACCAGAAGGTTTCTAGTCCTCTCCTTGGGAACATGAGATAATAAATTCCTACAGAGAGTTCCAAAGGAGAAAACAAAAAGGTATCTCTTGTGGGGTAAAAAATTATTATGGGGAAAGCAAAACACCTGTAATTGGCACAGAAAGAACTGTGGCCCTCAGGGGAACAATAGGAATAAGGAAGGCAGCAGCAATACTTAAGATGCAGCTATTCATCTAGAACTAGTCCCACCAGTCTGTTGGGAGTCAATGGTGGTGATGTTGGCAGCATTGCAGAACAATAAGAGAGTAGAGGGAAGGGTTGCTGCTGGATTTGGGTACCCAGGATCCAAACTGAGCTGAAGTTAGTTGTATGTCAAGGATAAAGAGTTGACTTCTCCCATCACTGTTATTCCTAGGGCTTACTGAAAAGCAGGAGTCCAGAGGTGTAATTGAATGCTCCTTGAGCTACCAGCAATAGAATGAGTTGCTATGAGAAGTACTGAGATTACTGTTAATGCAAATACTTACCAAAGGGAAGAATGACCACCCACCCAGGTTACTGTAGAAAACTTCCTGCTTTGACTGAGAAATTGTGGAGGACAGCGAAAGTCCCTTCTAACATCTGTTGAATTGCAGAGAGTCTGTTTCTTATGGGGTTTAGTTATGTCAGATGTGTGTGTGTGTGTGTGTGTGTGTGTGTGTATTATTCCAAGATCTGTAAACCCATGGTTGTTTTGAAAATCAAAGTGATAACATATAGGAAGGTTAAACAGGGAGAGATAAACATGCTGAGCACACTGCCTGATGTATTCAGTCAGAGCTTTTATCCTATTTCTGTCCTTGTCATCAGGCACAGCCATCCTATCAAATAGCTGCTCCCAATCCACAATGGCAGTGCTTCTTTCAATGACAGTCTGACCCCAGGTATTGATTAAGAGCAAGGCTTGAGATTAGTTGGCTAAGCTACATTTTGTGTTCACTGTAAAAAGCAACAGGCAGAGACAAAGCTTGTAAACCCCAGTGCACCTCTTGACAGCTGAGCCTCTGAGCTCTCTCTGGAAGCCTGTCCCATTTCTTCTCCAGAAGCACCATGATTCCCTTCCCCACCCCAGTCTAGCACCCCATCTACCACCACCACAGAATAGGAGACCACATGTCATGACTGCCTTTGGGGCTGGGGCCCAACTGCACAGCAGTTCTTTCCCTGCTCAGTTCCAACCCCTGCGCCTGCGCTGTAGCTTCCACTGGCACTCTCTGGTAGGAAGCCTAGTAGGAGAACAAAAATTGGAAAAGAAGGGAAGTAAGCACTCTGTGGATTCTGACTGGCACTAGTGAGCCCCCGTCTCTGGCAGCTTCCAGAAAGGAGAGGAAGAAAGTATGGCTGTGGGGAGAAGCCAGAGGAGCTCTTTGTTCCCTTTATTAAAACGAGTAAAACAGGAACCTAAATGACACAGTTGCTCTCAGAGATGATGCATTAGCTCACTAGCCAAAAGATGTGCTGGGTCACAGAGAGTTCTCCTTTCTCTGCATTCATAAGAACTTAATATCTAACTTCAGTCCCTTGTATTTGAAGGTGCTCCTAAAATTCACTCCTGGCATTTGATCCCTCTCAGGAGGATCAATTAAAGATTCCTAATGTTATTTTCCTTTTCCTAGTTTTCAGGGTACAAAGAGGCAACCAGCCTGCACTGTGGAGTAATAATTGATGAGCCAACTCACTTCTGCCAGAAGCTGGGAAGAATGGAAACAAGCTCAGAAAATAGGATTCAGACAGGAGACGAGAAAGGAACATTGAAGCATCTACTCGGCAGCTGGTTTTTCCAAACATCATCTCATTTAGAGCTCACCACAACCCACTGACATGGGCGTAGCAGTGATTCATTTATACATATACATATATATATTATTTTCCAGATTTTTTCCCTTATAGGTTATTACAAAATATTGAGTAAAGTTCTTTGTGCTCTACAGTAGGTCCTTGTTGGTTATCTATTTTGTATATAGTAGTGTGTATCTGTTAATCTGAAGTTCCTAATTTAGCCCTCCCCCCTCTTCCCCTTTGGTAACTATAAACTTGTTTTCTATGTCTGTGGGTCTATTTCTATTTTGTATATAAGTTCATTTATCACTTTTTTTAGAGTCCACATTTAAGCGATATATGATATTTGTCTTTCCCTGTCTGGTTTACTTCATTTAGTATGATAATCTCTAGGTCCATTCATGTTCTAGCCAGTCTTAATTCAGGACTCCAACTCCATAGTTAGTACCTGGGGATAAAATACTTTAACAGTCAGCTATACCCCAAGAGGAAGAGTTTGTTTCGAAAAAATAAAACTTGGAAAAGAAGATGAGGTCATTAGACCACAGTTCATGTGTGTTCCTTGCTCTTGCCAAATTGTTCTCTGTCCAGAGCAGAAGTGACTGTCAATCAAATAGACCAAGAGAGAAGATTTCTTCTCCACATGGTCTTTAGCGTGTTGCTAAATGACTGTAGTTGGAGAGAAAGTTCTTCCTTCTTTCTATATACAAACAAATGCATGCACACATATACATACATATTAAAGAGTTTGAGAAGGGTAATCAAAATGAATATTATATACTTTCATCACCATCACCATAGTCATTGTTGCCCCAGGACAAAGCCTAACTAAATGCATAAGAACTTTCCTTAACTACCAATTTTGGCAAATATTTTAATTTTCTCTGAAACAGGACTCTCAGTCAGTTCTAAGAACCAGAAGGGAACTAGACTCTTTCAAACATTTTTCAAGTGTCACCAGGCAGGGAAGACTTTTGAGGCCCCTGATAAATGTTTATCTCCCTTCTTTCCTTCCTTCCTCCCTCCCTCCTTCCTTATTTTCATCCTCCCTCCCTCCCTCCCTCCTTCCTTCTCTCATCTTGCTTCCTCCAGAAAATGTTTACAGAGTGCCTACAAAGTGATAAGTACTAGACAAGACCCTGGGGACAAAACTCTCATCAAAGTCAGATATACCTGTTGAGTGAAACTTTGACAACTAGCAGGGGAAATATGCATTAATCAAGTGATCCCACAAACCACTGTGAGGTTACAACTGTGGCAGGCGTAGTGAAGAAGAGGTGCACAGGGCTTTGAGAAGAGGCATTGGTCAGAGAGACCAAGGACAGCTTCCTGAGGAAGGGACACTTAAGTTGCAATCTAATGGATAAGCAAGAATCAACTTTTCAAAGAAGGTAAGGAACATGCTTCAGGCAGATGGGACAGCATGTGCACTGGTCCTGTGGCAAGGGGGATCATGGCAAGTTGGAGGGAATGAACTGATGCCCAGAGTGGATGAAGGACAAATACAATAGATATGGAGGAAAGGTTTGTTGCAAGATGAGCCTAAAGAGATGACTAGGAACATAAAGGGATATGTAAATTATTGTAAGCAGTGTTCCCTGAAAGCCTCAGAAGCATTCTAAGTAGGAAATGACATAGTCAGGTTTGTGTTTCTAAAACGTTACTTTTACTTAGATGTGAAGAACTGATTCTCTCTGTGGGGTGTCTGTCTGTGGTAGGCAGTGCAGGTAAGCTCTCCTGCCCACCTTGTGCCATGAATTTCTGTTCTCATTGAATTTCTATCACCTCTTTCATCAGCATGCATCCTGTGGTTACAGTTCTCTCTCATCCTTTGATCCCCACATTGGACACTGCCCTGCCTTTCTTGGTCCTCCAAACACTGCTGACACCACAAGGCGGTGTGTAGTATGTTTTCAACTAATGTTTAGTGATTACAGAAGGGATTTTGGCAGAATACAGAAGAGGCAAAAACAATATTGAACATGAGACTTTACGTTTTTAAAGTTCCCTGGAGAATTTCTACCAGGATTGTCTCACTGGCTTTCTTTCACCTTCAGCTTTCTCACTGCTGTCTGGATATGGCACCTTTTTTCCCCACTGCAATCTTTCTCTTCTATCTTCTCCCAAGTCACAGGAACCCCACCTCCAAGATCCTGTCTTCCCCTCACCAGCCATCAGAGGAGGCTCAAAATTCCTGCTTCCATTTAGTGGGGAACAGAACAAAAGACGGAAGACTTAGTTTTTCATAACAAGCCCAGAGAGAGGTCTTCCTAAGCGAAGAGGCAAATCTCTTCCTAGAAGGAATTCTTCCTCACATAGCCCAACAGTTCAAAGCACAGTTGCCTTTTAAAGTAACAATTATTTTCTGTCCTTTGCATGTGCAGGAGTCATTTGCTTCTATCTTACTCACTGAACTCTATCCGATTATGCCATATCAACACCAGAATGCAAGAAGGATAAGGGATGTTTAATAAAAAATGACTGTAGCAGATGAAATCCATAAGATAAGAAATCAAATGGTCATCATCAAAATGTAGAAGAGAGGAGATAGCAAACATATCCTTATAAGCAAGTAGACAAAATAGGTCTGTGTGTGAACTTAGAGTTGGAAAAAAAACACAAATTTGCTGCAGGAAACTTCAGCTCCCAAAAGACACTGAGAAGTGACAGCATAAACAGCAAATAGAGGCAGAAAGGAAGGTAAAAAAGAGAGATGAGAAATATGAAGGCTGCCAAGATGAAGAGAACAATTTACCAACATGTGTGTCATTCCTCTCATAAATTAACTTCATTGATGGGCTTAATTGTTTGAACAAATGGGATGGAGCTATTTTCAGAGCAATTATTTATCTAATCACCAATGCCCTTACAGTGAAGGGAACAGAGAGAAATCATGCTTTCCTGAGCTTCACCATTTCAGTTAAATGTTTACACATTCAAAACTGACACTAAAAGATAAGGGTTCAGGGCAATAGAGTTTAGGTGGCTGCAGGTGGGTCCCTCAAAGAAGAAACTCACCTCCCTGCCCGCAAAGAGCTGCTTCCTTCTATTCAGACCCCTCCTGCATATATATCTATCCACATGAGCCTGAATCAATTTAATTTCTTGAAGATGAATAACTAGGCTCTAGCATTAGAAAGCCTAGGTTCAGCTACTGGCTCCATCATTGCCAAGCTGAGTGACCTTGGCCAACTTACTAATCCTTTCCAAATGTCAGTTTCCTATCCTGTAAAATGGGGACAATAATAATTATTACCTCATAGGCCTGTGATGGTAAATAAGGAAAAACATTGTAACACTTGGAATCATGGCTATCAGTGTTAAAGTATCAGTTTTAGTTATATTACTAATTATTCTTTTTATGAGTGAATAGATGAACTGATGTAGTTAAAGCACAGTAATTCCTCCAGATATGTTAGTCTTATGAGCTCCTCCAAAAGGAGATCGAGGAAACGATTTGAGGGCAGGAGGTTTATGTGGGAGGTACAGGGATGACCTATAGGGAAACAATACAGTGTCCGAGGAGGGAAGACTGTCAATACGAGTCGAGTTAAGCCAGTCATCACATTGGATGACTAAAGCTTAATCCTGCAGGGAATCCCAGGGATATGTTTGTATATCACTTGAAGGTCGAGAGAGTTGGTGTATTTATACATTCACTTGCATCAGTAATTGGTTGAGGGTTCTAATTCCCCAGCACGTCTAGCCAGCTGTTAATTATCAGAACAGCTTCCTGCAAAGAGCCCTCAGGAAAAGAGATGCATACACTGGAAGTTGGATGATGTCCAGAGCACTGACTGGACATCTGAAGTTAATAATAACTCAGGGACTCGAAGACAACAGCTTTCAAAATACAGCTCTGAACTATGGCAGGTGATTTCCTTGTAACCCTAAAATGTAAGTGGCCTTTGAAGTGATCACACTAGGTGTGTTCCAGCCAAGCTGTCACTTAGCAAATGTATTGACCCAAAAGAGAATTATATCATTTTTTTTTCAAAAGTAATATGGGACAAAGTATTGAATATAAGTGTCATTACAATATAATGAAATGGAAATAATTTGGGGTACAGAATATATGTACTTGAGTCTTGGCTATGTTGTTTACTTGTTTATGACTTTTTGACCAACTTATGTTTGGGGGGAGTCTATCCTCCAACTCATTAAACTAGAAACAATATTTATCATTCATGTGATCTTATATTAAAGTCATTTAAAGATGTCAAAATGTTTTACAGCTGTAAGGCATTCTTACAATCAGCATGTCCAGATTACTGAAGCTGACACTTTCAAATAACAAACTTCACTTTGGGGGCTATTCTTGGTGGAAATGTTTGCAAAATACAAATCCCCTGTAAACTATATTTGATAAAATTATTGGATTATTTCTCAGAGCACTTACCCTGCTAGAGCGATGATCTCTAGACTATTATGATATATCACACTAGTTGCTTTCATGTTTCCTTCTCCCTCATGATTATCCCTCCTTATTGCTATTAGTTTCTATGGCAACTAAATAACTAATCTCATTAAATCAGTAACTCAACGTAACACCTAACACCTGAATAAGCTCCAACGAGCTTGAGGGTATGCACCACATAAATAAACATTGCCATATCTATTTTCCTTGCCGCTCAGAGGAATTTCTCACTTAGTTTCAGATTCTTTGCTGTATTTGGATAGTTGAGGATTTCAGTAATCTGATCATTTCATAAAAAGTAGCATTATACTATACACTGACTGTAGCATTAAAGAAGGTGAGGCACCTAGACATTCCTCTGCAAATACCTCGTTCATTCATTCATTCACTCATTCAACAAATATTGCCCTTCACCCCGCCCCGAAGGTGTATCCTGCAAATATAGTAAGGAATCAGACTCTTACCTCACTGTAAAGGAAAATGTAGTTTAGAAATGAAAACAAAGCTTGTACAACTGATTATAATTTTACTACATTCTATATTATTTACTGTGGCATAAGACAGTTGCAGATAAAGTGCTTTGGAGTTTAGAGTTCAAGGACAGAAAAAATACTTCTAGTTTGAGAGATCAACAATTTAATGAAGTAGTTGATATATTAACTGATTCTTCAAGAATAAGTAGAATATGAATTTGGGAAGGTAGAGGGAAAGGCTACCCTAGGCTTAAAAAAAATGCATGAACAAGGGCACTGAGGCAGCTCCTTGGGAGATGTAGAATGTGGAATGGTAAGTGGTCAGTTCGACTTGAGATAGATACATTAAGAAATTTATGGGAAATAATTTTCCTAAAGAAAGCGTGGCCTGAAAGTAGAAGGCATTGAATGCCCAACTAATAGGTGTGGACAGGAACAGCCACTGAAGCATTGTGAACAGATGTGGGCAGGACTCATGGCTATACTCAGGGTATTACTGTATTTGGTAGAGTGGGCACAGGCAGGAGTAGGAGAGACCAGTAAGCAAGTGTTAGGAAGAGGGGGGAAAAGCCATGAGAAGAGAGTTATTGCCCACTGGGAAGAAGAAGCATAAATGATGTTCCCTAAGGAAAAGACAGAGGAGGGATGACGAAGAGTCTTGGGACCTTGACAAAAGTCCCAGAGGGACCTTTAGTTTCAGAAGTCCAGAGGGACAATCTGGATCACTCAGCTCCACAAATCATGTCCTTCTCTTGGAAATGAAGTTATCTATTATGAACTCATTCTGCTTTCCCCTTGTCTCTCATCGAAACATTTACCTCAAAATAATTGCTCCTTAGTCATCTCTCAACCCAAAGAACAAGTGCATGAATCATAATTTCTATTTTACAGCAAGAAATAAGAAGGTATGAGAAGTTCTGATATTTACTTATCATTAGAAGTTCAGGGAGAAGCTAAAATAATAACCAAGGATATTAATGAAGAAAAACAACTCTAAACAGAACAACAACAAAAACATGATCTTATTTGAGTTCTAATAAGGTATACGGTAAATAATAGGCACCCTGTGGATGCAACATAGGTGAATTAATAAATGATTAAATGAAGGGGTAAATAAATTAATGAAAGAAGGACATGCACTCTTGAAGCAATGAACAAATGAGCTGTTGGAACAAAGTTCTAGATGTGACAGCAATGTTTCCTCAATCTTTTATATTCATATTTTTTTTCCAAAATATTATATACATAACAAGCCTCAATCCATTCAAGTCCAACTTTATTCAACCAAGTCACGATTATCCATGTGTTATGATGAGCTATTCACTTAACATACATTTGAGCAGCAACTATGTGCCAATCAACGTATTAGGTGTCATGGATACAAAGACATATAGAAGGAAGGGTCTTAATCTTGAGAAGTTTACAGTCTGGAGAGACAGTTATTGAATAATAATTATAAACTGTGATAGGAGTTAAACGTGGACATTTTTTCAGGCTGCAATAAGACTTCTGTAAATTTTTAAAATGAGTTCATTTATACTAACTCTTTAATATGTAACTTTCTTTTTTCAGTCGGAGGATGGCAATAATAGTGCTTGACTATTCCATAGATTGTAGGATTGTTGTGAAAGCCTTCTGAGTTTAAAACTTGAGATGCTCCAGTATGAGATGCTTTTATTATTATTACTATTCATTGGAGATTTATGGCACCATTGTATCAACATTTCAGATAGGCTACTAGCAAGTCCTTTCAGATCTAGGAATTAATGAAAGCAGTACTCATTGACCAAAATCTCAGAAAGTTTTCTCCAATTATAGAAGTTGAATGACTACTTTAAAAGGAGAAAATTATTTCACTAGAATTTAAATCTGCCCCCAAACTTTTCAGACGGATGATTTTCTCTGAGAAATGATAGATAACCAGCCCTTCAAAATGTGTCAGGCAGTGTAGAGAATAAAAAAAATCGACCACTTAAAACCTAATTATTTAAAATGGTAGATAATAGAACGATCTTGCTCCAGATGAGGACACTTCAATTCTGATTATATTCAAGGGAAGGAGACTTGCAAATCTGGGTTGCATTCCTGTTGTAGCTGCTATGGAAAACTTCTTGGAGTTTATGCACAAAAGCTCATCACCAAGAAAAGCAATGCTCTTTTCTTGGTTGAGTTGGGTCTTACTTGCTATGTGCGGGCTTTCTCTAGTTGCGGCGAGGGTTGTGGTGCACGGGCTTCTCATTGCAGTGGCTTCTTTTGCTGTGGAGCACGTGCTCTAGGCACGCAGACTTCAGTAGTTGCAGCACGCAGGCTCAGTAGTTATGGCTCATGGGCTCTAGAGCGCAGCCTCAGTAGATGTGGCACACGGGCTTAGTTGCTCCATGGCATGTGGGATCTTCCCGGACCAGGGATCGAACCCGTGTCCCCTGCATTGGCAGGCAGATTCTTAACCACTGTGCCACCAGGGAAGTCCCTGAAATGCTTTTTAAACAACATACTTTATCAACTGAGAATGAAATTCACCTCTTAACACTGATAAAGGGCATAGCATGAGTACACTTGTAAGAAGCAGGAAGAGGTGGATTAGGTCTCCAGATTGAACTAGTAAACTCGATTGCATATTGATTGGGTTTATTATTCATGCTATTAAATTATCACAGTGAAGTGAAAATTAAACAGAAAGAGCCTTATTGTCCTCTTATTGTCAAACACCATCCATCACAAACACATTATATGTTGGATCTGTACCTGGTAATTATCCTGAAACTGATGAATCTTTGAAGTTGGAACCAGAAGGTTTATTATTCATGCTATTAAATTATCACAGTGAAGTGAAAATTAAACAGAAAGAGCAACTTCTTCCTCTCTTATTGTCAAACACCATCCATCACAAACACATTATATGTTGGATCTGTACCTGGTAATTATCCTGAAACTGATGAATCTTTGAAGTTGGAACCAGAGGAATCTTGGAACTTGTCCTCTCCATCATGCCACTCTCTCCGTCCTCTCCTCCACTTCATGAATGAAGAAAATGCCAACAAGGAAAGTGGAGTTACTGTCCCAAGGAATCAAGGAGAAGAAACTACAGGGCACCAAGCTTCTACCAAGTGCAAGACACTATCTATAGGTGCTTTGTGTCCCAAATCAGCTTTATCAGGCTGACCCCCTGAGGTCAGGAACTGTCTGAATTTTTGCTTTTCTTTTATTCTCACTGTGTGGCATAGCACCTGACACTTAGTAGCTGCTCAATAAAGATGTATGGCATGGATGAATAACTGTTAATTAAAGACAAAGCTACAGAGCAAGCCAATGGCAGCATGTGGTCTTAGAGTCCAGTTTTCCTGCCACACAGACCTAGATGCATTTCATGGTACCACAGAGCTGTTCCCAAGTGTTGGTTTGCAAACTCAGGAGCTTCCCGGGTGAAAATATCCCCCATACACGAAGGGCATGGAGAGACTGAAGAAAGAGGCAGACCACTCCAGATTGGTAGGTGGAACATTTAATAGCCACTGATTGACAGGATCCAGCTCTTGGGTCAGCCGGTGGCCACGCTCTCTCAATGACATCCTCCAATACCAAGCTTTATAACTGGGTGTTTGCTACCAAGGATGAGCCTTTTGAGAGGTGTGAGTCCTATTAAATTTACTGTAAGGTAAATATGCACCAAAAAGATGCCTGTCTTATTTCAAGTTAAAACTTATTTTCTAGATTTTTGGTGATATCTTGTAATTGTCTCTCAACATTTCTTTTGAAGCTACACTTTCCAAATAGTTTGACCAATGTAAAGTCAAGAATCACAAACAATCCAGTCTAAGCACCATGCCCACAGTGGTTTAGCAAATTAAGAGACAGTCCCCAAAAGAATATCAATAAGATTAAATAACCCCTAATATCTCATTCAGCTTTAACATTCTATAACATTGTTTATATTAAAAGTTTTGAAAAAAATGAGGAAAATAGAATCAGGAAAATAATGCATGAGGATTTATTCATTATTCATGATAGTAGTAATAATAGGAAGCTGTAATTACATAGCATATAAAATTTACACAGCAAACTTATATAAATAAGATTATTGTGATGATTAAAAAGTACACAGAGCTACTTAAAACAAGACCTGGCACATAAGGAGAATCAAAATGTTTGCTATCCCCATTATTATTATTTATCAAGGTAATAATCACATTTGGAATTTCAAGTTAGTAAACCACAGGTAAAAGAATCAGATGGACTGGATCTGAAAATTGGTTCCTCCACTTTCTAGCTGTGTGATCATGAGAAACCTACATAACAATTCTGAGTTGCAGTCTGCTCAGCTACAAAATGAGCATAATAACCCATTCTCATGGTTGACACGAAGGCTAAAAAAGATGATAAAAGAAATACCTAAACTTGTGCTTGGCAGTATAAGGACAAATAAGTGTTGCTTTTTCAATAGTTTTATGATTGTTATTATTAGTTAATCACAACATTTATATAGTAGTTTTTACTAGCTCCACCCTATTGAAGAGGAAACTGGAGCTTATAGAGGGAAAATAACTTGAACAAGTTCCTCTTAATGGATAGGACTGTAATGATGATACAGATCTACTGAGCAGTCCAATTTCAACTTAGACAAAACTGCATGGCAGAAAATAGCCTTCTCTTGCCACCACTTGTGGGTGAAAACTCATGGATCTGTGTAAACTGCCTCAGCTAATACCACTGATATTTTTGTTGGAGATTTCCAGAGGCACAGTGCCTTAAACAAGCACTTTTCAGAAGTATGTGTTATGGAACAAAACTCTCTGTTATACTCAGGAAAAAAAAAAGGAAGGGGGATGGCGTCGTATCTCAAATTGAGAATTGCTCCATATCTTATTCACGTGTTGTAAATTCACAATACACATTAGCACATCAAAGGAGTCCTGCACGAGATACTTAAAAATAAATTACACTGGGGCTTCCCTGGTGGCGCAGTGGTTGAGAGTCCGCCTGCCGATGCAGGGGACACGGGTTCATGCCCCGGTCCGGGAAGATCCCACATGCCGTGGAGCGGCTAGGCCCGTGAGCCATGGCTGCTGAGCCTGCGCGTCCGGAGCCTGTGCTCCGCAACGGGAGAGGCCACAACAATGAGAGGCCCACGTACCACAAAAAATAAATAAATAAATAAATAAATTACACAGTATTTAATCCCACATTTAATCTCAAATCCCTGAACTATTTGAACCCAGAACACCTATGAGCTGCCACAGAACCCACTTTGGGAAACGTCACCTTCCATGACGCTAGGACTTATAGATACATTGGCAAAATATTGAGATAGATAATAAAGAGTACGGCAGATCTTTACTTTCCTCTCAAATTCCACAATGTATACAGATACCTGATCTATCTGCACATGATTATCTTTGAGATTATTAAAAGCTTTGTTAAAAGTTTTGGGTGGCAAAAGTGAGAATGAGAGTTAAAATGAAATACTGGACTAATGTCAGAGAGTCTAGGTTCTCATCATAATTTTATAACTAACTGCACCTTTGTAGCTAACTCGGGGTAAAATCCAATCCTTGCCACTTAATAGTCATGTAGACTTTGGGCAAGTCTCAGAGCTCTACAAGCCTCCACTTACTCATCTACACAATGGGGATAATAATGAATGTGTTTGATGGTTGCTACCAAGATGAGTGTGAAATGGGGCTAATATCACCTACACAGAATGACTATTGTAAGGATGATGATAATACATGAAAAGTGCCCATCAGAACCAGAGCATGGTACATATCCAATAAATTTTAGCTGTAACTTTAGCATCTTTCATCTTCACTTTTTTTATCAGTAAACTGGAGTTGATACAAACCTGCCCATCATTCAGGGTTGCCCCCCACTCCTTCATTCACTTATTCATTGTTTCTTTTTTCTTTCATTTATTAAAAATTTGCTAATTATCTGCATACATTGGGGTAAGCACATGGCAGAGATGAATATGATGTATTCCTGGCATTCAAAGAGCATACAACCCAACAAAGAAGACAAATGGGCATAGCATACTCACTACAGAAAACGTTTAAGGTTATAAGAGAGGTGTGTGAGAGATACTAGGGATGCACAACAAAAGGGGGGAAATTATTCCTGCCATAAAGGGAGAAAGGGAAGTTGAGAATGTTTCAAAGAGAAAATCATCTTTCAGTTGGACTATACAGATTGAAGAGAAGTTCATAAGGCAGAGAAGTAATCATTAAAATTGCTATTATTTATCAAGCCCTTAAAATATGCAAGGCATGTGGAGATTTATAAATCGAAGTGGCAACCAGGGCCTAGAGTGGAGTCCCCATCTCAACCACCTTAATAGGCATATTCTGGGAGGTGAACGGTTGCTGCATCCCTAAGTGCTCCCCATAAGAGCATTGACATCACCACGCCTTTGGTCTTGACAATTCATTGTTCTCACTTTGGGCTTGTTTTAATTCTATCCCAATCTATACTTTGACAAAGATTTTCAAAAAAACTGTATGGCATCTGAGGAAGAGGATAATTATGAAAACAGGATAATTTCTTTACTTCTCTGTGCATTTCCTAATGCCTTGTCTTCATTAACACACCTTTTTGAATTATAGTTGTCTCTACTATATGCTACTTTAGATCATTATTCTAAATTTTAGCATTTTTCAATTTTAAACTAAAAAAAAAAAAAACTACATTCTCTCTTTAAACTATGCTGAATACACAGTTCATATGTTGTTGTTTTTTGTGTTGTTGTCTTTGGTTTCTGAGAAAGGAGAATGCCCTCTTTGTGCTAGGTACGTGTAACACTAATTTTAGCTAATGTCTTCCACTTCATTAAGACTGAAATTACATTGGCTTCCTTGGAGTATTCCTTGAAGGGAATTAAATTTCCAGGGAGTTCATATTCTAAAGTTCCCTTTTGGTTGTGATTCTTGAGTCTGCTGTATGTTGGTTCCCTGGTCTGAGTCTTACCTCTGAACCCACCTAACTCTCCACACTTCCTTTCCTTGCCAGGAAGATTTGAGGGTCATGGTGAAGAACTCACATAGGAAATAGCAAATAACTTAGCCAGGTATCAAGGCACTCACCTGAACAAAGGTCTTTTAAATAATATAGCTTATTGTCCTTAAAAGACAACTGCAGGGCTTCCCTGGTGGCACAGTGATTGAGAGTCTGTCTGCTGATGCAGGGGACGCAGGTTCATGCCCCGGTCCGGGTAGATCCCACATGCTGCGGAGCAGTTGGACCCGTGAGCCATGGCCGCTAAGCCTGCACGTCCAGAGCCTGTGCTCCGCAACGGGAGAGGCCACAACAGTGAGAGGCCCGCGTACCGCAAAAAAAAAAAAAAAAAAAAAGACAACTGCATTTATAACTAACACTTTCTCCTTTCTATTAATCTCTTCTTTTTGTAATATGAGGAACTGAAGACAACTTCTTATTTTCCAACTTATTCATGAATTCTTTTGACAAATGTTGACTGAGGACCTACTATGTGCCAGGTGTATTTCTTGGCACTGGTGATACTTTAGGAACAAAGCAAACTACCTACTCTGAACCTTAGGGGTTTTTTTTGTTTTTTTTTCATTTGTAAAGAAGGTATTCTGCCCATTTTTAAATCATGTTGTTTGCCTTTTTGGTATTTAGTTGTATGACTTGTTTATGCATTTTGGATATTAAGGGCAGAAGACCTGAAGAGAAATATTTCCAAAGAAGATATACAGATGGCCAACAGACACATGAAAAAAAATGTTCAACTTTGCTAATCATCAGAGAAATGCAAATCAAAACCACAAGTATCACCTCATACCTGTCAGATAGCTATCATCAGAAAGACCACAAATAACAAATGATGGTGAGAATATAGAAAAAGGGAACCCCAGTACATTGTTGGAGGGAATATAAATTGGTGCAGCCACTATGGGAAACAGTATGGAGGTTCCTCAAAAAACTAAAAATAGAATTTCCATATAATCCAGCAATTCCATTCCTGGGTATATACCTGAAGAAAATGAAAATACTGATTTAAAAAGATATATGCACCAGAATGTTTATATCAGCATTATTTATAATAGCCAAGATACAGAAGCAAGCTAAGTTTCCATCAACAGATAAGTGGATGAGGAAGATATGATACATATAAATGAAATGGAATATTACTCAGCCACTAAAAATGAAATTTTGTCATTTGCAAAAACATGGATGGACTTGGGGGGTATTATGCTTAGTGAAATAAGTCAGACAGAGAAATAAAAATACTACATATTACCACTTATAGTGGAATCTAAAAATAAACAAAGAAATGAATATAAAAAACAGAAACAGACTCACAGATATGAAGAACAAACTAGTGGTTACCAGTGGGGTGGGGCAAGGTAGGTACAGGAGATTAAGAGGTATGTACTACTATGCATAAAATAAGCTACAAGGATATATTTACAGCACACAGAACACAGCCAAAATTGTATAATATGTTTAAATGGAGTATAATCTATAAAAATATTGAATCACTATGTTGTACACCTGAAATTAATATAATATTGTAAATCAACTATACTTCAGTAAAGAAAAAAAACACATTTCCCTGTTGCCTTCTATTGTAACTTAAGTGCTTTGGTAATAACAAAAATTTATATCCAGCACATAATAAAAATCAATCTTAATTTAAAAAAAAAGAAGTGAAGGTAGAAATAGCTACTTTTAATATTTGTTGTAAGGGTTAAATAAGATCTGTGAGTAAAGCACACAATAAAGTGTCTGACATATTAATAATAATAATGATAATCACCACCAAACTCAACAATAACATTAAGGGGAACTTTAGACTAGGGGAGAAACATTGGGGGTAAACATTCCTTACATTCTACCAGTGGTGGCAAGGTGATTATGATTAAGAGACAGATAATAAATAACCAAAACGATATTACAGAGTATGTAAATACTAAGAAGACAAAGCATGGGGAAGTTGATAGGGCATGGGAGAGCTGCATGACAACAAATTGTACAATGAAACATGACATGCCCAGGAAGTACTTATAACTACCATTGTAAAAAATCAAGAGGACAGAACGCTTATAGGGACAATCTTTCATGCTTGGTAGAGAGTTATAGCAAAGAGTAGTTATAGGGGGATTTAATCTTTCATATTTTTCTTTTGGGATAATTTTGCTTTCTATGAAAAAAGATAATTCACTCTAAAATTGAATGATGCAATTATCACGATGAGTACACATACACTGACAGACTCCAAAACATACACCAAATTTGAGGCGAGAAACCTGCTAGCAATTGCAATCTTGCAACCTCAGATACAAGGTTTTAGAAATCTACGTGATGATGAATCCAAAATGGCAACCTACCAAAGAAAGGCATGGCCCATCTCCTTCAACAGCTTTTGGTGCCAATAGGAACAACAATAATAACAGCCACCAACCCTCCGTTTCTTCCTAGAAGCAATTTCCTTCTGGTCCATTTGCACCTACTATAGTATTTGTACAGCTAGAGAGAATTGACAGACTGGTTCCCTGGACCCAGGTGTGCTTTGAGAATGAAATCTCTGCCCACAGGTGGGAGTTAAGAACAGAGCAGAGAGGTGGGTAGACTGTTTATCTGGATGAGACTCCTGCTGGTATTTGCTAGTCAGAATATCTTCTCCTCAGCTTAAGGAATGGAGGTGAGGAAGGGGGTTAGAAGGATCTGGTGTTTCACTAGATAAATGAGCTGGCTGCAAAAATGCACTAGCATGCCTGTGAAAAGAGTTCAAGCATACAAACAAGACAGACCAACAGGAGGCTTTCTCCTGAGTGTGACATTTTGGCTGGGCCCCTAACAGTGCCCCCGAACTTTCTTCCTCTTGATTTCTCTCTCTCATTCCTCACCTCCATAGGTTCCCTTGAAAACTTGCTCTGAGGTCTACTATGTCCTTCGCAAGGGAATATAGGAGTCAAATTCAGTAACTTAGATGACTTATCAGTAAGTCCCTTTCACTTTCCTTCCACTGTGACCCAGAATCTCAGCCCTAGGAAATAAACTCTTATTTTTGGCTACAATTCCCTTCTTAGACCACATTTTGAGGAATCTTTTCCCATCTTTCTCCCCAAGCCTGAGCTTCACCATTGTATCATTGCTGCTGTATGATTAGTAGAAGGAGTAGTAGTAATAATTATGTGTCAGACATTTATTATGTGCTTTATACATATACTCTTCATTTAATCCTCACAAGAAATATTCAGGGTAGTTATTTTCACTCCCAATTATTTTTTACATATGATAACTAAGGAGCAGGAGATAACTAACCTGCCTAAGTTGAAGAGCTAACAAATGGAGGGGCTGAGATTTACATCCAGGTGTGTGCAACATAAAGCCAGTGTTTTAACCAGAATCATATTTTGATAAACACCATATTGACTACTCTATTTTTCTATATTATTATTTCCAGTTCTTCCTAACATATAGGGTCATGCTACATGATCTCTGATCTGACTCCTGCCAAGTTCCCTCATGCTTGCATTACTACACATTGCTGCTCGTTGAGAATCCTTATTGTGGTAACCTGTTCCCCCTATAGACCTTGAACGTGCCTTCCTAACATCTACCAATGGTCAAAACCACAGGTGCTTACTGCTCTGAAGAGCATATATTCTGCCCTCTGGACTCTCCAACTGTGCAGCTGCAGCATGTTCACAATGGTATCTATTTCCCGTTCTGGTCCCTGCCTATCCTTCCTATTCTGCTGCCTGCCAAGTTTATCCATCATCCATCACATGGCATAGACAACGTTGACAGCTACATTCAAGGACAGGGAAAAGTCATTTTTCTCTAAGCAAGGCCAGAGAGAAGCCATATCAAGTAATCTGGAGGTATATACTTCAAAAGGTAAGATTAACAAACTCCTTTATACCTAAGCATAATTTCGATTGTCTAGTTTTTTACTTTCAAAAAAAAATTTATTGGAGGGTAGTTGACTTACAATGTTGTGTTGGTTTCAGGTGTACTGCAAAGTGATTCAGTTATACATATACTCGTTCTTTTTCAGATTCTTTACCCATATAGGTTATTAGAGAATACTGAGTAGAGTTCCCTATGCTATATAGTAGGTCCTTGCTGGTTATCTATTTTATGTATAGTAGTGTGTGTATGTTCAACCCAAGCTCCTGATTTATCCCTCCCCCCTCCCACGTTTCCCCTTTTGTAACCATAAGTTTGTTTTAGAAATCTGTGAGTCTGTTTATGTTTTGTAAATAAGTTCATTTGTATCATTTTTTAAATTAGATTCCACATATGAGTAATATCATGATATTTGTCTTTGTCTGACTAACTTCACTTAGTATGATAATCTCTAGATCCATCCATGTTTCTGTAAATGGCATTATTTTGTTCCTTTTCTATGGCTGAGTAATATTCCATTGTATATATGTACCACATCTTCTTTATCTATTCCTCTGCCAATGGACATTTAGTATGCTTCCATGTCGTGGCTATTGTAAATAGTGCTTCAGTGAACATTGGGGTGCATGTATCTTTTCTAATTATGTTTTTCTCTGGATATATGCCCAGGAGCAGGATTGCTGGATCATCTGGTAGCTCTATTATTAGCTTCTTAAGGAACCTCCATATTGTTTTCCATAGTGGTTGTACCAATTTACATTCCCACCAACAGTGTAGAAGGGTTCCCTTTTCTCCACACTCTCTCCAGCATTTATTGTTTGCAGTCTTTTTGATGATGGCCATTCTGACCTGTGTGAGGTGATACCTCATTGTAGTTTTGATTCGCATTTCTCTGATAATTAGTAATGTTGAGCATCTTTTCATGTGCTTTTTGGCCATCTGTATGTCTTCTTTGGAGAAATGCCGATTTGGATCTTCTGCCCATTTTATGATTGGGTTGCTTGTTTTTTTGACATAGAGCTGCATGAGCTATTTGTTTATTTTGGAGACTATCACTTGTTGGTTGCTTTGTTTTCAAATATTTTCTCCCATTCTGTGGGTTGTCTTTTTGTTTTGTGTATGTATTCCTTTGCTATGCAAAAGCTTTGAAGTTTCATTAGGTCCCAATTTTTTATTTTTTTTTTTATTTCCATTTCTTTAGGAGGTGGGTCAAAAAGGATCTTGCTGTGATTTATGTCATAGAGTGTTCTGCCTATGTTTTCCTCTAAGAGTTTTAGAGTGCCTGGCCTTACATTTAGGTCTTTAATCCATGTTGAGTTTATTTTTGTGTATGGTGTTAGGGAGTGTTCTAATTTCATTCTTTTACATGTAGCTGTCCAGTTTTCCCAGCACCACTTATTGAAGAAGCTGTCTTTTCTCCATTGTATATTCTTGACTCCTATATCAAAGATAAGGTGACCATATATGCATGGGTTTATCTCTGGGCTTTCTATCCTGTTCCATTGATCTATACTTCTGTTTTTGGGCCAGTACCATACTATCTTGATTACTGTAGCTTTGGAGTATAGTCTGAAGTCTGGGAGCCTGATTCCTCTAGCCGCGTTTTTCTTTTTCAAGATTGCTTTTGTTATGCAGGGTCTTTTGTGTTTCCATACAAATTGTGAATTTTTTTATTCTAGTTCTGGACTCACTGATTTTAAATCATATAACATGTAAAGCAAATTAGCATATTCCCTGCAAAATGCATACTTTTTGAAATATATTGAGGAAGCAAAAAGTGGTAAGAAATAATATTTAATAACATTTCTTACATTCTATACATATTTCTAGGCACTTTTCTTTTTTTTTTTTGCCGTACACGGGCCTCTCACTGTTGTGGCCTCTCCCATTGCAGAGCGCAGGCTCCAGACACGCAGGCTCAGCAGCCATGGCTCACGGGCCCAGCCGCTCCGCGGCATGTGGGATCTTCCCGGACTGGGGCACGAACCCGTGTCCCCTGCATTGTCAGGCAGACTCTCAACCACTGCGCCACCAGGGAAGCCCCTAGGCACTTTTTATATATTACTACTTATATTGGAAATCACTATATCTGGGTTCTGTTTGAAGCTACCAATGACCTGTGTGTAGTATAGGGCAAATATGGCCACAATTCCTCTCAGTCTGAATATGCCCCCCTCTACATTGTGATGTTGCCACTCCTCCCATAGAGAGTGGGAATCAATTTTTTTTACTCCTTGAATTTTTACTGGTCCTGTAACTTGCTTTGACTACTACATGTAACAGAAGGGATGTGGTATGAATTTCAAACTGAGACTTAAAGAGGCTTGATACTTCTACATTTGTTCTCTTGGAATTTTGAAACCATTGTGCTGTGAAGAAGCCTGGGTTGAAAAATACGATGGAGAGAGAAAGGTCCAGATGTTCTGGCCACTCCAGTTGATCCACCAGCATATTGAAGTTGCATGAGTGAGGTCAAGAAAAAGCAGCAGAACTACCCAGTCATCACACAGAATCATGATAATTAATAAATTTTTGTTGTTTAAAGCTACTAAGTTTGAGTGGTTTGGTATTTTTTTTTTGTATGGAGCAATAATAACTAAGAGAAATTGGTGTCAGAAGTGGGGGGTGCTCACATAACTAAAACTTAAAGCACGTGGCATTGGTTCTCAGATCAGACAACAGGCAGAGAGACAGGACTAGAAGAAGGGAGATATTTAGTGGAGGCTAAAATATACCTGATATACGCAAAGAAACTGCTCTCACAGACTCAGACAAGGGAAACCTATATTTTGTTGTAGGAGATTTGAAAAATCTGTCTCCTGTGATAGCTTGGAAGACACAAAATGCAACTAAAGAATTTATGGCTCTGGCTAAAGTTTCAGGGCAGTGTGTTAAATATGTCAACTGGCTTTTCTTTTTAAGCTAACTATTTAAAATTATGATACTAGAATGATGAGCTAAGAAAGAAATTCTGCCTTATGCAAACAGAATTTAAAAGAAGTATAAAGAAGCCAAGACTTTCTGGGTTGGAAAATAAAACTATTTTATATTTCTGGTTTCTCCAGGTGATAAAATCTTCTGAAAGTAAGCAATGACCCCAAGGTAGAGATTAAAACAAGAATATTGTTCTGAGACCCTTGGTTGAGACCTCAGAAAGATTTGAGGTGGTGGCTATCAGACACTCTTGGAATCTTAAAAGATGTGTTTCCATAGCAGCCTTATATGCAGCTCAAGGTAGAGAAATGTCTGTCACACAAGGAGCTATACACATGAATTTTGGGGTATAGAGTTAAGTTCAATCATATTTATAAAAAATCCACAAAAATTTTGCATGTCATTTACCAGCTTGGACTAAAAGAGATAATTCAAAATGAAAAGAGGGCCATAGTTCCCCAAATTCTATAAGCAGGAAGCAGGATGATTAAGCCACCTAGCTGTAAATATAGAATATTAATTATATTTCAGTGGGCATAGGCAGGAGCCCAGAGGTCAGAGTCAAGAGCAGAAGAGAACAGAGAATCAAGGAAGCAGAAGTTAATTCTAAACTAACCTAAGAATATGCTCTTTCCCATGAATAGAAGAACCCAATAACATGAGCCCCTCAAGTTTGATGCTGCAACTGGAATGAGACACTTGGCAGACACTGCTGTGGAACTGAATATATTTTGCATGTGGGAGAAATGTGAATGATTTGTGGCCTGCAAGCCAGAAATGTACCAAATTTACTCGTAAATTGTGATGAGTTGTAAAAGATGGCCACCCACTTCCATTCTTAATACACAAGCCTCTTTGCAATATGACTTTGCCATTTATCTCATCAATATGTAAAATCTAATAGAGAACAGATTTATGGTTGCCAAGGGGAAGGGGGCTGGAGGAAGGATGGATTGGGAGCATGGGATTAGCAGATGCAAACTATTATATATAGGATGGATAAACAAGGTCCTACTGTATAGCACAGGGAAATATATTCAATATCCTGTGATAAACCATAATGGAAAAGAACATAAAAAAGAACCTATATATGTGTATAACTGAATCACTTTGCTGTACAGCAGAAATTAATACATTGTAAATCAACTATACTTCAATTTAAAAAAAAATATGTGGAGTCTACATTTGACCTCTTGCATCTGGGCTGAACTTGCAACTAGCTTTCACCAAAGAATGTGGAGGAAGCCATTCTAAGCAAAAGCCTCATCAGGCATTGTAGCTTCTTTCCTTTCATAACCTGAGACCACCATTCTGTGACAAAGAGCAGGATGAAAGACCGTGGGGGTACAAAGAGGTTGGTCCTCTGGGCTGTTCCAGCCCTCCCATCTGATCCATCACGTAACTGTAGCTGCATGATATCTGCAGAAAAACTACCCAGTCAACCTGTAGAACCATGAGAAATAACAAATTGGTCTTCTTGTTAATCCACTAAGTTTTGGGGCTTAGTCTAGTGGTTTATTATACATCTACAGGTAATTGAAACATTATGTGATACAGTGTGAAAGAATGTAGCTTGCCTTTATCTCTAACACATTTGTGATAGGGAAACAATAATACCAATTCTACCCTCTTTCCAGGGACATTGAGGTAGTTAAAGGTGATCCTGAGTATTTGAATAAAGCTGAGTAAAAATGCTTTCACTATGCTGCCTCATATCTTTTATATTCAAGGAATATTATTAGTTTATATGCAAGGAATTTTATTCAACTGTATTAAAAAATCTTGGCTACAAATTTCCCAGAAGAAATATCTAAATCAATAGTTAAGAAAGTGGAGAGACCCTCAAGATAGTAGAGGAGTAAGACATGGAGATCACCTTCCTTCCACAAATTTATCAGAAATATATCTACATGTGGAACAACTCCTACAGAACACCTACTGAATGCTGGCAGAAGACCTCAGACTTCCCAAAAGGCAAGAAACTCCCCACGTACCTGGGTAGGGCAAAAGAAAAAAGAAAAAACAGAGACAAAAGAATAGGGATGGGATCTGCACCAGTGGGAGGGAGTCGTGAAGGAGGAAAGGTTTCCACACACTAGGAAGCCCCTTCACTGGTGGAGACTGGGGGTGGCTGGGGGGAAGCTTCGGAGCCACAGAGAAGAGAGGAGCAATAGGGGTGCGGAGGGCAAAACAGAGAGATTCCTGCACAGAGGATCGGTGCCGACCAGCACTCACCAGTCCGAGAGGCTTGTCTGCTCACCCGCCGGGGCGGGCGGGGCTGGGAGCTGAGGATTGGGCTTCGGAGGTCAGAACCCAGGGAGAGGACTGGGTTGGCTGCGTGAACACAGCCTGAAGGGGGCTAGTGCGCCACAGCTAGCCGGGAGGGAGTCCGGGAAAAAGTCTGTATTTGCCAAAGAGGCAAGAGACTTTTTCTTGCCTTTTTGTTTCCTGGTGCGTGAGGAGAGGGGATTCAGAGCACCACCTCAACGAGCTCTAGAGATGGGTGTGAGCTGCGTCTATCAGCGCGGATACCAGAGACGGGCATGAAACGCTAAGGCTGATGCTGCAGCCACCAAGAAGCCTGTATGCAAGCACAGGTCTCTATCCACACCTCCCCTCCAGGGAGCCCGTGCAGCCCGCCAATGCCAGGGTCCAGTGATCCAGAGACAATTTCCCCAGGAGAACACACAGCGCGCACCTCAGGCTGTTGCAATGTCATGCTGGCCTCTGCCGCTGCAGCCTCGCCCCACATTTCGTACCCCTCCCTCCCCTGGCCTAAGTGAGTCAGAGCCCCCTAATCAGCTGCTCCTTTAACCCCATCCTGTTTGAATGAAGAACAGATGCCCTCAGGGGACCTCCATGAAGAGTCAGGGCCAAATCCAAAGCTGAACACCAGGAGCTGTGAGAACAAAGAAGAGAAAGGGAAATCTCTCCCAGCAGCCTCAGGAGCAGCAGATTAAATCTCCACAACCAACTTGATGTACCCTGTACCTCTGGAATACCTGAATAGACAACAAATCATCCCAAAATTGAGGCAGTGGACTTTGGGAGCAACTGTAGACTTGGGGTTTGCTTTCTGGATCTAATTTGTTTCCGGTCTTATGTTTATCTGAGTTTAGTATTTAGAGTTTATTGTCATTGGTAGATTTCCTTATTGATTTGGTTGCTACCATCCTTTTCTTTTTTTATATATATAGATACATATTTTTTCCTTTTTCGCTTTTTTTGAGTGTGTATGTGTATGCTTCTTTGTGTGATTGTGTCTGTATAGCTTTGCTTTTACCATTTGTCCTAGGGTTCTGTCTGTCTGGTTTTTTGTTTGTTTGTTTGTTTTAGTATAGTTTTTAGCACTTGTTATCATTGGTGGATTTGTTTTATGGTTTGGTTGCTCTCTTCTTTCTCTTTTCTTGGTTTATTACTTTTCAATTTTTTAACTTTTAATAATTTCAAAAATAACTTTATTTTATTTGATTTTTTCTTTCTTTCTTTTGTCTCTCTTTTCTTCTAAGCTATGTGGCTGACAGGGTCTGCATGCTCTGGCCGGGTATCAGGCCCATGCCTCTGAGGTGGGAGAGCTGAGTTCAGGACATTGGTCCACCAGAGACCTCCCGGCTCAATGTAATATCAAACAGCGAAAGCTCTCCCAGAGATCTCCATCTCAACTCTAAGACCCAGCTTCACTCAACGACCAGCAAGCTACAGTGCTGGACACCCTATGCCAAATAACTAGCAAGACAGGAACACAACCCCACCCAATAGAGGAGAGGCTGCCTAAAATCATAATAAGGTCACAGACACCCCCAAACACACCACCAGACATGGTCCTGCCCACCAGAAAGACAAGATCCAGTATCATCCACCAGAACACAGGCAATAGTCGCCTCTACCAGGAAGCCTACACAACCCACTGAACCAACCTTACCACTGGAGGCAGACACCAAATATAATGGGAACTATGAACGTACGGCCTGCGAAAAAGAGACACCAAACACAGTAAGTTAAGCAAAATGAGAAACACAAAGCAGATGAAGGATCAAGGTAAAAACCCACCAGACCAAACAAATGGTGAGGAAATAGGCAGTCTACCTGAAAAATAATTCAGAGTGATGATAGTAAAGATGATCCAAAATCTTGGAAATAGAATGGAGAAAATACAAGAAATGTTTAACAAGGACCTAGAAGAACTAAAGAGCAAACAAACAATGATGAACAACACAATAAATGAAATTAAAAATTCTCTACAAGGAGGGCTTCCCTGGTGGTGCAGTGGTTGAGAGTCTGCCTGCTGATGCAGGGGACATGGGTTCATGCCCCGGTCCGGGAAGATCCCACATGCCACAGAGCGGCTGGGCCTGTGAGCTATGGCCGCTGAGCCTGTGTGTCCGGAGCCTGTGCTCCACAATGGGAGAGGCCGTGGCAGTGAGAGGCCCGCGTACTGCAAAAAAAAAAAAAGAAAAAAAGAATTCTTTACAAGGAATCAATAGCAAAATACCTGAGGAAGAAGAATGGATAAGTGACCTGGAAGATAAAATAGTGGAACTAACTACTGCAGAGCAGAATAAAGAAAAAACAATGAAAAGAATTGAGGACAGTCTCAGAGACCTCTGAGACAACATTAAATGTACCAACATTCGAATTCTAGCGGTCTCAGAAGAAGAGAAAAAGAAAGGGACTGAGAAAATATTTGAAGAGATTATAGTTGAAAACTTCCCTAATATGGGAAAGGAAATAGTCAATCAACTCCAGGAAGCACAGAGAGTCTCATACAGGATAAATCCAAGGAGAAACACTCTAAGACACATATTAATCAAACTATCAAAAATTAAATACAAAGAACAAATATTAAAAGCAGCAAGGGAAAAGCAACAAATAACATACAAGGGAATCCCCATAAGGTTAACAGGTGAACTTTCAGCAGAAACTCTGCAAGCCAGACGGGAGTAGCAGGACATATTTAAAGTGAGGAAAGGGAAAAACCTACACCAAGATTACTCTACCCAGCAAGGATCTCACTCACATTCGACAGAGAAATTAAAACCGTTACAGACAAGCAAAAGCGAAGAGAATTCAGCAGCACCAAACCAGCTTTATAACAAATGCTAAAGAAACTTCTCTAGGCAGGAAACAGAAGAGAAGGAAAAGACCTACAATAATAAACCCAAAACAATTAAGAAAATGGTAATAGGAACATACATATCGATAACTACCTTAAATGTAAATGGATTAACTGCTCCAACCAAAAGACATAGACTGGCTGAATGGATAAAAAAACAGGTCCCGTATATGTGCTGTCTACAAGAGACCCAGTTCAGACCTAGGGACACATACAGACTGAAAGTGAGGGGATGGAAAAAGATATTCCATGCAAATGGAAATCAAAGAAAGCTGGAGTAGCAATTCTTATATCAGACAAAATAGACTTTAAAATAAAGATTATTACAAGAGACAAAGAAGGACACTACATAATGATCAAGGGATCAATCCAAGAAGAAGATATAACAACAGTAAATATTTATGCACCCAACATAGGAGCACCTCAATACATAAGGCAAATGCTAACAGCCATAAAAGGAAAATCAACAGTAAAACAATCACAGTAGGGGACTTTAACACCCCACTTTCACCAATGGACAGATTATCCAAAATGAAAATAAATAAGCAAACACAAGCTTTAAATAACTTACTAAACATGATGGACTTAAATGATATTTTTAGGACATTCTATCCAAAAACAACAGAATACAATTTCTTCTCAAGTGCTCATGGGACATTCTCCAGGATAGATCATATCTTGGGTCACAAATCAAGACTTGGTAAATTTAAGAAAATTGCCATCATATCAAGTATATTTTTAGACCACAAAGCTATGAGACTAGATATCAATTATAGGAAAAAATCTTTAAAATATACAAATGCATGGAGGCTAAACGATACACTACTAAATAACCAAGAGATCACTGAAGAAATCAAAGAGGAAATTAAAAAATACCTTGAAACAAATGACAATGAAAACATGATGACCCAAAACCTACAGGATGCAGCAGGTCTAAGAGGGAAGTTTATAGCAATACGATGTTACCTCAAGAAACAAGAAAATCTCAAACAAACAACCTAACCTTACACCTAAAGTAATTAGAGAAAGAAGAATTTAAAAAAAAAACCCAACGTTAGCAGAAGGAAAGAAATCATAAAGATCAGATCAGAAATCAGTGAGAAAGAAATGAAGGAAACAATAGCAAAGATCAATAAAAGTAAAAGCTGGTTCTTTGAGAAGATAAAATTGATAAACCATTAGCCAGACTCATCAAGCAAAAAGGAGAGAAGACTCAAATCAATACAAGTAGAAATGAAAAAGGAGAAGTAACAACTGACAATGCAGAAATACAAAGGATCATACGTGACTGCTACAAGCAAATATGTGCCAATAAAATGGACAACCTGGAAGAAATGGACAAATTCTTAGAAAAGCACAACGTTCCGAGACTGAACCAGGAAGAAATAGAAAATATAAACAGACCAATCACAAGCAGTGAAATTGAGACTGTGATTAAAAATCTTCCAACACACAAAGCCAAGGACCAGATGGCTTCACAGGTGAATTCTATCAAACATTTAGAGGAGAGGTAACACCTATCCTTCTCAAACTCTTCCAAAATATAGCAGAGGGAGGAACACTCCCAAATTCATTCTACGAGGCCACCATCACCCTGATACCAAATCCAGACAAAGATGTAACAAAGAAAGAAAACTACAGGCCAATATCACTGATGACCATAGGTGCAAAAATCCTCAAAAAGTACTAGCAAACAGAATCCAACAGAACATTAAAAGGATCATACACCATGATCAAGTGGGGTTTATCCCAGGATTGCAAGGGTAATTCAATATACACAAATCAATCAATGTGATAAAACATATTAACAAATTGAAGCAGAAAAATCATATGATCATCTCAAGAGATGCAGAAAAAGCTTTTGACAAAATTCAACATCCATTTATGATAAAAACCCTCCAGAAAGTAGGCATAGAGGGAACTTACCTCAACATAATAAAGGCCATATATGACAAACCCACAGCCAACATCGTTCTCAATGGTGAAAAACTGAAACCATTTCCTCTAAGATCAGGAACAAGACAAAGTTGCCCACTCTCACCACTATTATTCAACATAGTTTTGGAAGTTTTAGCCACAGCAATCAGAAAAGAAAAATAAATAAATTGAATCCAAATTGGATAAGAAGGAGTAAAACTGTCACTGTTTGCAGGTGACACAATACTATACATAGAGAATACTAAAGATGCTACCAGAAAACTACTAGAGCTAATCAATGAATTTGGTAAAGTAGCAGGATACAAAATTAATGCACAGAAATCTCTTGCATTCCTATACACTAATGATGAAAAATCTGAAAGGGAAATTAAGGAAACACTCCCACTTACCACTGCAACAAAAAGAATAAACTACCTAGGAATAAACCTACCTAAGGAGACAAAGCACCTGTATGCAGAAAACTTTAAGACACTGAGGAAAGAAATTAAAGATGATACAAAGAGATGGAGAGATAAACCATGTTCTTGCATTGGAAGTATCAACATTGTGAAAATGACTATACTACCCAAGGAAATCTACAGATTCAACACAATCCCTATCAAACTACCAATGGCATTTTTCACAGAACTAGAACAAAAAATTTCACAATTTGTATGAAATACAAAAGACCCCAAATAACCAAAGCAATCGTGAGAATGAAAAACAGAGCTGGAGGAATCAGGCTCCCAGACTCCAGACTATACTACAAAGCTACAGTAATCAAGACAGTATCGTACTGGCACAAAAACAGACATATAGATCCATGGAGCAGGACAGAAAGCCCAGAGATAAACCCATGTACATATGGTCACCTTATTTTTGATAAAGGAGGCAAGAATATACAATGGAGAAAAGACAGCCTCTTCAATAAGTGATGCAGGGGCAACCTAAGTGTCCATCAACAGATGAATGGATAAAGAAGATGTGGCACATATATACAATAGAATATTACTTGGCCATAAAAAGAAACGAAATTGAGTTATTTGTCGTGAGGTGGATGGACCTAGAGTCTGTCATACAGAGTGAAGTAAGTCAGAAAGAAGAAAAAAAATACCCTATGTTAACACATATATATGGAATCTAAAAAAATAAAATAAACTGGTTCTGAAGAACCTAGGGGCAGGACAGGAATAAAGATGCAGACGTAGAGAATGGAGTTGAGGACATGGGGAGGGGGAAGGGTAAGTTGGGAAGAAGTGAGAGAGTGGCATGGACATATATACACTATCAAATGTAAAATAGACAGCTAGTGGGAAGCAGCTGCATAGTGCAGGGAGATCAGCTTGGTGCTCTGTGACCACCTAGAGCGGTAGGATAGGGAGGATGGGAGGGAGACACAAGACGGATGGGATAGAGGGAGATATGTATAGCTGATTCACTTTGTTATAAAGCAGAAACTAACACACCATTGTAAAGCAATTATACTCCAATAAATATGTTAAAAAAATAGTTAAGGAAGTGGTAAGTAACTCAGGAGCAGGGGAAGGAAGGAAGAAAGGGAGGGAGGGAAGAAAGAGAAAGAAAAAGAAAAGGACAACATTAAAATTAAACTATCAACAAAAACAGAGGCCTTAACTGAAATAAATAGAAAAATTGCTTTTTTTTTAAACTAAATTACAAAGTTTGGGGTGGGTTAAATTTCAGGAATGTGGCACATATATACAATAGAATATTACTTGGCCATAAAAAGAAACGAAATTGAGTTATTTGTCGTGAGGTGGATGGACCTAGAGTCTGTCATACAGAGTGAAGTAAGTCAGAAAGGGGAAAAAAAATACCCTATGTTAACACATATATATGGAATCTAAAAAAATAAAATAAACTGGTTCTGAAGAACCTAGGGGCAGGACAGGAATAAAGATGCAGACGTAGAGAATGGAGTTGAGGACATGGGGAGGGGGAAGGGTAAGTTGGGAAGAAGTGAGAGAGTGGCATGGACATATATACACTATCAAATGTAAAATAGACAGCTAGTGGGAAGCAGCTGCATAGTGCAGGGAGATCAGCTTGGTGCTCTGTGACCACCTAGAGCGGTAGGATAGGGAGGATGGGAGGGAGACACAAGACGGATGGGATAGAGGGAGATATGTATAGCTGATTCACTTTGTTATAAAGCAGAAACTAACACACCATTGTAAAGCAATTATACTCCAATAAATATGTTAAAAAAATAGTTAAGGAAGTGGTAAGTAACTCAGGAGCAGGGGAAGGAAGGAAGAAAGGGAGGGAGGGAAGAAAGAGAAAGAAAAAGAAAAGGACAACATTAAAATTAAACTATCAACAAAAACAGAGGCCTTAACTGAAATAAATAGAAAAATTGCTTTTTTTTTAAACTAAATTACAAAGTTTGGGGTGGGTTAAATTTCAGGGTCACAGAAGCACAGATATAAGTGTTGGAAATGTTTTAAAAGACATGGAGTTTAACTTCCTATACAGAACTCAGGCAAGTAAGTATCTATGCTTGGTTGAACACATTCAGGAATGAATAATTGGCTTTCTCCATTAGTAATATATTTCATTTTCATGAAATTCAAAATGTTAGATTTTTCCTCTTTTGCATTGAAATCTGATGGTTCACACATAAAAAAGTCTCATCAGAGACTTTCTTATTTTTCTAAATCAGAGGTCTCCATACACTGGCTTCAATTAGACTGGTCAGCATCTCCCGTGGTGCCTGATGAAAATACATAATCCTAGTCCATTTACACTGATCTACCTAATCTGCATTTCAGAGTGGGCACCTACATCTGAATTTTTAACTTGTGCCCTGTTACCAATGCCTGAGAATCTCTGCCTTATGCTCTAAGCTCCTCAAACAAAAGGGAAAAAAATCCTATTTGTCCTTGTATTCCCAGCCCTTGGCATAGTGCCTGATATATACAGAGACTTAATGATTTTTTTGGAAAGATGAGTGTTTGAAAGAGTAAATGATGAATAAATGACATATATAGTTCTAAGATTTGAATAATGCCATGTCCTATCAATCACTGCTTCAATTTATATATCCACTTTAAATGGAGCCAAACCCAGATACAGTTTAAAACTACCCGGCATGAACATATCTGAAGATTTATTCATTTGCCCTCATTCTTGCTAAGTTCACTGATCTTCCTTCCCAGATTCTGCCACCAGCTCTGCCTAACTCTAGTCAGGGACGTTTTTAGACAGTATATGGCCTAACGCTCTGGTCCCAGTTCCTGGCACATGATAGGTGGTTAACACACAACTGTTGAAAGATTTTGTCTTGAAATTTTTGCTGGTCTTACTTATTGCTTGTTTTAATATGAGTACTTAGGCCTCTGTTTCAACAACTGAGATTTTAGTTAATCTTTTGTCCTGAAAAACTTTCCGCTGCGGACTTGTCAATCTTTTATCAAAATCTTCAGATAGGACCCCTGAGCCAAACATACCCAGTTCCGTGCTGACTTTCTTTGAACTGCTACATGATTCCCTTGTAGCCACCTTCCTAGCATCCAAATGGTGTGTACTTTTACATAGCCCACATCTGTGACCTACCCGTCAGCCTCTCCTGAAAGTAACCGCTGGTCTGATCCTACTGTCTACTCCTATTTCCTCAGAATACCATGTCCTAACTCCGTCCACCATTCATAAGTCCAGTTTCAGATGCTGGCCTCTTGATGGCCCAATTCTTCCAGTAACATGGAATATCATCACATTCTAACTGGATGCTTTTATTCATTTCCAGTCCATGAACCAGAGAGTAATATGCCTTGCAATTGCTAGGGTATCATTTCTCTAATTTGATTTGAGAGCTGAGAGTTTAAACTAATTACATCCCCTTTTTCCTTTTCAATCGTGCTTGGAATTTTGATTCTGCCAAAAATGGACTTGAAAACAGCTCTACTATTCACACCCAAAATGGTACACCTCTGAGTAGCAATTTCACCTGTAAAATGAGAACAATACTAGTGCCTCCTCATTGGATGGTTGTTGGAATTCACGGGGATAATGTGTTTTGCACAGTTTCAGGTACATAGTAAATGCTTGATAAATGGTGGTATTATTAGGACTGTCGATATAGCTCCTTTCCAGGAGACCATCATCTTATATATGGCAACAGGGTGTTCAGAAAGTGTGGGCATTTTTCAGTATCCTCTAAGATAAGAATGTGTCTGGATTGTCTCTGGAGCATAGTTCCTCTTGACTAAAAATAGAACACCTTCTGCTTTATGTCAGAAACCGTCATTATTCCATTAGCAGCTTTGCTGAAAGCCACAAACAGCTCAGCAGAACCACTGTGTCTGCAGCTTGCTCTTTGACCCCCGAAAGGACCACAGGGGCTGAATTTCATTCCACTTCCTAGAACATCAGACCACACATCCCTTACAGCTCTCTTTGTCCTTTATATCTCCTACCCCATTAATA
>NW_020175186.1:9640549-9665837 GCF_003031525.2 Neophocaena asiaeorientalis asiaeorientalis
TTCCTTCTAGATAGGAGGAAATCACAGAAACTGACATGTCCATGCTTATGATAATTGATTAATGAATTCATTCATTTCAAGGAAGTGACTAGCTTATAAACAAATATACTGAAAAACAATTTATACTGGTTGGGAAATGTTTTGGTTCCTCCATGGAAGCAGAGAGATGGGTGACAGCCCAGGCAACCATGGATAACTTGCATAATATCGAGTAAATACTAATATTTGTCCCTGATACAAAGTCTAATTCAAAAGGGAGCTGCTTCCCCCTAAAGTAAGAAAAAGAAATAATTTAAGAAAAGAAAAGATTAAGAAAAGAAGTAATTTCTTTGACTAAGAAAAGAAATAATTTAAGACAATAATGGTAAAGTACAAATAATGTTGATAAAAAAATTGCAGCTTACATTTACTAAGTGCTCACAATGAATCACCCATAATATTAAGGGATTAACATGTACTAATACACTTAATTTGGAGAAAACTTAAGAGTTAAAAATTATCATCCCACTTTGTAAAAGGGGGAAATTGTGATGCTGAAAGTTTGAGCACCATGCCAAATGTCTCACAGCTAGTGGGTGACAGAGCCAGGACCTCAACACTAAGAATCTAGCTCCAGAGCCATAGAATAAGCTTCCATAATGCTCAAGAAGAAGAGTCAATAAGCATTTTCTGTAAAGGGCCACAGAGTGAATATTTTAGGCAAAGATGTCTCTGTTGAAACTAGTCACCTCCACTGTTATAGGGCAAAAGAAATCACAGACAATACATAAATGAATGAGCTTGGCTGTAAATAAAACTTTATTTATTTAGCCAGCTCCTGGTCGATACAACCAGTACACTGAGCTTCATTCTTCAAAGTGACCAGCAATTTCTCATGAATTTGACACTAAATGGGTTTCATTCATACATGAAGGTTCTGTCTCCCCCACTCTCTTGCCAGACTTCTCCTCTGGCCTGAGGCAATGAAGGCAATTCTTCCTAAAGGAAGAAGTTGTAAAGTTTACTCTTGCTCCATATGGAACCAACAGAATATAAACCAGTGATGAGCAGACTTTCAGCCTGGACAAAGCTGGGACAGAGTGAATGCATTTTCTCCATCACCTGTCTGTTTACTCTTTCACATTTTTTTTTTGTGAACAAAGGAAGGGAAAATAAGCGAATAAATGTTCTTTTAAACTGAAATCCTTACGGCCATCCCAGCCGGAGGGTAAAAACAATTCTGACAAACTCTTTCAACTCACTGTCAGTGGTTGTACCAGAACTACTGAATAATGAATCGATCACTATTTATTACAGGGTACCACCTCCTTGTAAGTAATTAGTCAGTACTAAGGGGAGAAACTCTCTCGTTCAGTGAACGGATACCAGAGCCAGACCACCTGGTTTCAAATCGTGGCACTTGCTAACTATATGACCTTGGGCAAATTAACTCACTTTCCTGTGTCTCAGTTTACACTAAAAAATATTAAGGAACTATGGATTGATTTCATATCTTAGAAAAGGGTCCTTCTTTTTTATTAAATTTATTTTACTGAAGTATAGTTGATTTACAATGTTGTGTTAATTTCTACTGTACAGCAAATGATTCAGTTATACACACACACACACAATACTTTTCATATTCTTTTCCATTATGGTTTATCAGAGGATACTGAATATAGTTCCCTGTGCTATACACTAGGACCTTGTTGTTTATCCATTCTATATATAATAGTTTGCATCTACTAATCCCAACCTCCTAATCCATCCCTCCCCCACCCCCTCTATGCCTTGGCAACCACAAGTTTTTTCTCTATGTCTGAGTCTGTTTCTGTGTTGTAGAAAAGTTCATTTGTGTCATATTTTAGATTCCACATATAAGTGATATTATATGGTACTTGTCTTTCTCTGTCTGACTTATTTCACTTAGTATGATAATCTCTTAGGTACATCCATGTTTTGGCAAATGGCCTGATTTGATTCCCTTTTTATGGCTGAGTAGTATTCCATTGTGTGTGTGTATGTGTATGTATATATATATATATATATAAATATATATATATATACACACACACATATATATATATACCACATTTTCTTTAACCATTCATCTGTCAATGGACATTTAGGCTGTCTCCATGTGTGACAAGGGTCTTTCTTGAGTGTTATTGTGAATGAGACACAGTCCCAGCTTTCAAGGAGCTTAAAGTCTAGTAGTCATTAAAACTTTGAGCTATTTCAAGAAAGTTTTAGGAAATGATGCTCTATTACATTAAAATATTGTAAGCATAGTTGCCTTAATTCTGTTTCTTTTCCTTCTTATATACCACAGGCATCTTTCAAAAGCCTCATGTATATACTCCCAAAATATGGTCAGGAAAACATAAGAAGGTATATCTTAAGTGGAGTAAGGACTAGAATATGATGATTCTAGATTGAAATATGAAAATAAAAGCTAGAAGACCAAATATTGGGGAAGTGCAACACAAAATAATGATTTTCTTGGACTGTAATGAAGATTGTGACAGTGTGATAGCCTCATAACTCTCAATAGTTCAAATTCTGTTGAATTGTGAGATTCTAAGTGAGATTCTAAGTGAGACTGCACCCAGGTGGAAGTGGAATCTAGTAGTATTTAAAAGTTTTTATTTGTGGTGGTGCTTAAGAATTATGTCATGTATGGCTATCTTCAAAAATTCTATAAATAATAAATACTGGAGAGGGTGTGGAGAAAAGGGAACCCTCCTACACTGTTGATGGGAATGTAAACTGGTACAGCCACTATGGAAAACAGTATGGAATTTCCTTAAAAAATGAAAAATAGAGCTACCATATAACCCAGCAATCCCACTCCTGGGCATATGTCTGGAAAAGATGAAAACTGTATTCAAAAAGATACATGCACCCCAATGTTCATAGCAGCACTATTTGTAATAGTTAAAACGTGGAAACAACCCAAGTGTCCATCAACAAATGATTGAATTCAGAAGATGTGGTTGGTGTGTGTGTGTGTGTGTGTGTGTGTGTGAGTGTATACTCACACACACAATGGAATATTACTCAGCCATAAAAAAGAATGAAATATTGCATTTTGCAGCAACATAGATGGACATAGAAAATATCACACTAAGTGAAGTAAGCCAGACAGAGAAAGACAAATATTATATGATATCGCTTACATGTGGAACCTAAAAAGTAGTACAAATGAATCTATATCCAAAACAGAAACAGACTCACAGACACAGAAAATAAACCTATGGTTACCAAAGAGATAGGGTAGAGGGAGGGATAAAATAGGACTATGAGATTAACAAACTATTATACATGGAAGAGGTAAGCAATAAGGATTTACTATATAAGACAGGGAATTATATTCAATAACTTATAATAACCTATAATTGAAAATAACATGAAAAATATATATATGTATAACTGAATTGCTCTGCTGTACACCTGAAACTAACACAGTATTGTTAAATCCACTATACTTCAATAAAAAAGAGGCTTCTAAATGCTAAAATAGAAAAGAATTGTGTCACTTACAACATGTGCAACCTTGAGTAAACCTCAATCTCAGTAAGTTGGTTTTCTCATCTGTAAAATAAGTATTAAAATAATAATGGCTACCTCATTGCATTCTTATACAATGTTAATGAGACAGTGTGTTTAAACTGCCTAGCATGGGGCTAGTTCATAGAATAAACTCAAAACACAGTGTTTATCATTATCCTATCTTCCTCAAGTATTCATAAAAATCTGCTATCCAGAGTCTTTGTCACAAAGGGTTATTTTCTACATTATTCAAACCACTTGAAGTACTAAAGGAGGCATATGGGGGTCCATTGGATACTGTGGCAGCCTTGAAATATGCATCGCAGATCTCCTGCTGTGGGGAGTATAATTGATTGACAACCCCAGCAGCTGCCCTTATGGATTTATCCCCACAGTCATGCCAAGGCCCCACTTCCTGTGGGTTGTTCCCAGTCAACAGCTGAGCATGATGGGAATACTAATGCAGCTCCATCCTACAAGGCCCAGGGTTATTTTATTTAGCACGTGTCTCCGACTCAAAGATTCCCCACCAATGTGGCCTAAATTATCTTACAACTTCCTCCAAACTGAGACTCCTCCTGCCTTGTCCTCCTTCCTCGCTCTCTCATTCTCAGGTGACAGACCTGCATAGTAGTGTGAGGCCCCCTTTCTCCATTGGCTTCCCCTCCCTTTTTATCCTTCACAGAGTTTCCCCCCAAAACTCTGCAGTTTCATCCCATTTTGACAGCTGCTTCTTGGAAGACCCAAACTGACACAGATACCCAGAATTTATTTATACAGATCCTGACCTGTTAGGATTTACCTACCTTACCTTCACTCCTGGTTCTATTTTTCAACCTTGTTCTATTGATTCTTCAATATAAACCCAATCAATTAGACATATGATACAGATTTTTCAAGCCACTCAATTCTGCTCTACTTCCCAGCTACGATATGATCTCCTTTCCTCAAGTCTGTGCTTCTACAGCTTTTATCAGCAATACCATTTCCCTTCACCCAGGCCCAAAACAGTCCACTGTGAGCACTGGTCCTTCCCTTTTGGCTGACTGCCCAGTGACTGCCAAGGCTCTCTAGGAAGTCTCTCTTGACCTCACTGTGACTTTTGAAAATGGTTTGTGTAAGTGAGGTAACAGTCAGGATCTACCTGATTTCTCAATGGTATGTATTAAAAAGGAGACCTAGAGAGAGAAATTCTGTATTTCTAGATTTAAGAAGAATCTTAGAAATTTCTTTTTTCCAGATGTGGAGTCTAAGGACAAAGATACCAAGTGACTTTCTCAAGGTCATACAAGGAACAGAGATGAGATAAAAAGGAGTACTGTGTCCCTAAAGAAATAAGGAGCATCTGTAGCACATGCAGCAACTCTCTGAAGATCTCCAGCCCCCAGAAATGAAAGAAATGGAAAGATATTTGAAGATGACATGTGGGGACAAGAGTTCTAAAAGAGGAAAGAGTGCATGCTTTTAAGGAGTTTGGTGCAGAGAAAAAAAAAAACTGCTAATAAAACTATGATTCAGAATAATGTCCTAGACAGTCAAGTACTTAACAAATCAATTTTAGTAATCAAGGGTTCTTGCTTGGACATTTAGCTAAGGGTTCAAATATAATGATGTGTGTTCTGATAATCACCACAAGCAAATTTAGCCACATTGGTCTTCCAGGTAAGGAGAATATAATTTAAGTTAATGGATGCTATCTTTTCCCTAACAATAAAATTGGATCACTTATCTTCAAAATGTTACTTTTTTCCTATAAACAGTAATGAACAAAATGTCTTTCTTTTTTCTGGGGCAAGGGAGAGGTTATCTTTTAGTCTTTGCCATATTCAGTTCTATACTTCAATATGAACTACACACAAGCACCAGGAAATTTTTCACCACAAGTGGACAATATGTTTAATTACTTGATGTTACACTGGTTATTTTTATTTCTTAGATCAATAATCTACAAACCCTAACAAACATCACACATAGTGATCAGTAAAAATTTTTGAACACCATCTCCTTAAAAATATACATTGGTTTATTTATAAATTATGTGCAGGTACTATACTGGTTGAACATATTATGCTTATAATACATAAGCCAAAATAGTACTTTAAAGAAGAATGAAATAATAAATATTAATGCAAAGTCTAATATTTTTCGTTCTCTCCCTCACAGATCATTTTGAATACCCTGCTTTTTAGACCACTAGACCATTTTTCATGAAAGTAAAAATAAAAATTCTATTTCATCAAAACAAAATTCCATTTCATTTTCATCATATTTATATTTCTATAAGAATGCATTCAAACCCCTTTTTCTGCTATCCTAGCTCTTGACAATTTCTAGATTACCTGTATAGTCTATATATCCCAACATTTCCCAATATCAAGGCTTATAAACAGGTGGGCAATAGTGAAAATTAAACCCCGAAATATACTCTGTATGTAGTAAACAGTGCTTCTTAAATATCTGAAATCCAAAGTGCATAGGAGGGGAAAGATGCCATCTGATCTGCATGTTTCCTACCACTCTTTTTTTTAATCTCATACCTGTCCTGCTTCACTCATTAAAAATGGTCACAAAGTCTTTGACATGCCCACCAACCAAAGGTGAGTCTATTTCCTCCCCACTTGAATCTGGGTTAGTTCTGTGATTTGCTTTGACTGATAAAATTCAATGGAAAAATGATGCTGTATAAACTTATGATATATGCAGCTTCTATTTTCACACATTTTCCTTTAGATTTCAGATGTCACTCTGTAGGAAACCCAAGCCATATGGAAAGGCCGTGTGCAAGAGAACCAACACACTCCAGTCAAAATCCCAGCCATACCCTAGCTGGCAGCCACCACTACCTGTGAACTACATTGGTAACTAATCTTATATTCCAACTGATTCAAGCCTCTGGACTATCACAGCTGCAGCTGATACCATATGGAGCAGAGAAACAACCCTAATGAGCCCAATCTATCTACAGAATTTTGAGTGGCAATAAATGATTGCTATCATTCTAAAGCCACCAAGTTTTGGGTGATTCGTTACACAACAAAAGATGACCAAAGCGCACGTTATCTTTAAATGGCAAGTGAATTTGTAATACGTTCCTGATGCTAATTTTTAATTCCAGTGGGATTGGTCTATTAATGGGTTTTTAACCTGACTTCACCTGTGCATTCTCCATGTCTTTGCTCATGATACAGGTTTCATGCTTATGCACCTATGCAAATTCTATCCATCTTTCAAGGCACAACTGGTTACACATTCTAGTTACCATGCCCTAATTAAGTAATTGTGGATGAATTGTTTCATTTCCCTATGCCTCTCCTTGTTTGTAGAATATGTATAGTAATAATAACTATCTCACAGGGTTATTAAAAAGAGTAAAAGTCACACTGCATGTAAAGGGCTTAACACAGTGTCTGGCTCACAGTATTTAGTGAAGGCTATTTATTATTGAAACCTTCTTCAAGTATTTAAATAGACTTTATCTTCATTCATTCCAGTGTTGTTTACCTGAGCAATTCCTCATAGCCGTGACTCTGTTCCCAAAGATGAGAATGAATTCCTTTCCATCCTTTCAAATCTCAGCTCTAATAGATCACTGAAGAGAGAGTTTCTGTCAAAGAACTAAGGTTTATCCTTCAAAGTGGAAATATTTTGGTCAGGTTAAGCTCTGTAAACAGTAGAAAGTCAATGGATATTTGTTGAATTAATGAAAGAATGAACAAACCAGAAGGCACAGCTGATGTTCACCCCAAAATGGAAACAACAATCATTTCAGATGCTCTATGCTTTATAATGTGTCCTCAACACATTACATTTTATTCACAAATTGGACTATTTAACCACATTTGTTATTTAAGATGTACCCTGTGTTATGCCATCTAATGACATGTATAATCCGTAAGTAAAATAAAGGAGTTGAATTTCTTTGAGTCCACTGTCTAAGAAACATTCTCAGAATCCATGAGAGCCTCAGGGTTATTTAATGATGTTCTATAGCCTAAGAGGAGGCCTAGAAGATGCTAGTATTTAATGCAGTTTCTAAGTTTTGGACCTCACTCATATCACACTTCCCATTGGATAAGAGGTCTAGACACACCATTGCCCTGGAAAATGAAGAACAGTAGAGGAGGTGACTCCAGAGGGGAGAGGCTAACACACAGCCAAGTAGAGTGCCAAGACAACATAGGGATCTCCTGTTTATGGATAGTAATCCACTCCTGAAAATCATACGTGCCTTGGAAAAAAAAATCCAAACCAAACAAAACAATACCTAGAAAGTCTTCCCATTATTTTATGTAGGAAAAAAAGATATTTGTTATGCTTCAACCCAAATCTCTCAACATATTTCTAAATATGACTAAAACATACACAAAAATGCCTTTAGGGAATTAACAAACTATCATGTCAGGATATAAAATACATGGAATATAGGTCTGTGGTTATCAAATATTTAGCACAGTAATTTTTTAAAATTGCATTTAATACAGTAACACTTCAGTTTTGTTGCAATCATTTTCTCATTTGCTTTGCTTACTTCCTTACAATTTTTATGAATACTTCCTTGTATTTGGGGGCGGGGGGTCACATAGTACAATTATTTCTTGGCAAATCTTGGCAACAATAGGAAAGACATTCAGGACAAATGCCCAGTGGCAGAGAATGTCTCACCTTGACTGTGACACTGGGATGCCTTTCTCAGCATCAGACACATCCAACCTATATGTCCCTTTGTCGACACTCATCATAATTTATATTTTTCAAAATGTTTATCATGACTTTGACATTCTACTAACTGTTTTCGGAGTATAAGTCAAGGCTTTTCATAAATATCATTTGTCTGAAGTGTTATATTGAACTCTGGGGACAAAAATATAAAATTTCTGATGCAAACATAGGGTGAAAATGTTGCAGTTGAGAGTTTTGTAAGCTCCATGAAGTTTGGATATTAAAAACTAAGGGACCTTATTCCATCAGGAAATATTAACTAAGGAGGCACTCAACAGGGCATACCTGTACAATACTGCTTAGAGCTATAAGGAGATAATGTCTGTACTGAAAAATATATAAATTAATGTGAACTTGTTTTGCTTCCCAGCATCAATTTACCCTTCTTTAATAAGAGCAATCTTATTTCATTTTAAGGAACCACTCCTCGCTCATTGTTAGTCTGTATGATTTGAGTGGGGCTAACCATACCTTCTGGCCCCTGGACAGGCCAATCATAACACATTAAATCTATGGTCATGATTCATATTCATGGATAGAGATATAAATATATGAGCCAAGCCAATACAATGATATTCAATTCCAGGTTTGTTCGTTTGTTTGTTTAAGAGTGAGGGAGATAGTGGAATTTTTCAAAATCCTTTTTTTAATTTTTACTGGATTGCTAAACTATGAGTAAGAAACTGGAGATACTTCGGGGAGAGAGGCCATCTAGGAATGGAGTCAACATAGAGAAATGTAAAACCAAGATGAGGTATCATCAGTCCAGCTATATCTAAAGTCATTTACCTCTGGAGTTTTAGGTTATGCATTCATTTTTTTCCCCACAATCCACCCTGATTTAGTATATCAGGCAGAATACATAAGCAAGACTGTGGTAACGAGTAAATGCCCAACAGAAGAAAGATTTATTTCTCACTCACACAAACTCTGATTTGGAGCAGGCAACTCTCAAAGGAAATTCTTCTCCATGCAGTGACTCAAGGATCCAGGCTGATCCATCATGTGGCCTGAACAATCACTGCCAAAGGGGAAGAAACTGCATGGAGTAACACATTCTTCTTAAGTACTTTGGTCTAGAATGTTACACTTATGCCTGCTCATGCTTCATTGGCTAAGACTAGTCATATGTTTTTTTTGTGAAGACATGTGGGAGAAGCAAGTAGTGTGAGCAATATTAGTTTCCACAAAATTGTTTTTGGATATTTTTAACCAAGTGTCCTGAATTAGAAATTTTTTTTTCCATAACTCTATACTAGAAAGAGGATTGGCAAACAAAGGTATCAGGGTGAAATGTGGTGCAGAAGATGAAACTGAGCCTCTTTGGAGAGAGTATGCCCTGTACAAAATACTGGATAAACGCCTAATATGACTCATTTGATGGATGCACACTAGCACCATTCATCTTATCGTTTTCCAGAAATGATATTATTTGCTCAAACAACATAGCATTATGTACCTCACCCCAACATCCAGTAATCGCCCTCTTTCAGTTCTGCATCCTAGCATCAATCACACTTTGTAGTTGAGAAATGACAATGGCAACTTGGGCTCAGGTGTCAGGTACAGGGCTTAGAGCTTTCATTCCTCTTGATCAGCTCCTCCATCAATTTTGTTACCACTCTTAGCAGCACTACGAGTGTCTCAGCCACCAAGCCGAGGTATTATGCAGTTTAACCTTTTCAGCTCCATTTATTCAACAAACCTTAGCAGTATTTCCTTTCCATTCTCACTGATAGTACTCAGACCCACGCCCTCATCATCTAGCTCCTGGTTCAGTTCAATATCCTTCTTTTCAGATCTCTTGATATTACGCTTGCTTCTCTCTGACCCACCTGGATAACCCTACCAGTTCAATTTTACACAAACATCCACAATGTATTCCTTCATATTATTTTATTGATTTCCCAGTGGGTCTCTGTTTTCTACCAAACCCAATGTAAACTTCAGTTTCTCATTTATTAGTATGACCCCATCCTTTCTACCAAGCTAACCGTGCATTCGTTCCAACATTTATCTGTTATTCTAGAAAGGCTCTCACCAAACAATCTCATGTGAAATATTCTCAGTGGGGTTGACTGTCAGGCCTGGTAGTTCTTCAGAAGAAACCTAGTTTAGAAGAAAAAAAGTCTGTGATCATGGATCATGAGTCCAAGGAAATATTCCTAGCAGTAGACTTGGACTGCAACATGAATAATCAGCAATCTAAATGTTCATGGATGTGGTAAACTCATCCATTAGATTTAAAGGAGTCTATACTATATATGAAGATACTCTTGTAGAAGTCTCCAGGACAATGAACCATTAGAAGAAAAAAACCCTCAAGGTCATATCTTGAATATAATTAGACCACTGAATCAAACTATTTAAAAGGGTACACTTTATGGTAAGTGAATTATATCTCAATAAAGCTGTTATTAAAATAATTACATCTTGATTTGGTTACATCTCTCAGTGTCAGATGTACAAGCCATAGTAGTATTTCTCAAGCTTTAGTGTAGTGTTTGTCAAACTTTTTTCCCAGGTTTATTGAGATATAAATGACAAAAAGCCCTGTGTAAGTTTAAGGTGTACAGTATAATGATTTGACTTACATATATTGTGAAATGATTACCACAGTTAAGTTTAGTTAACACCTATTATTTCATACAGATAACAGAAAAAGAAAAGAATATTTTTTTTATTTCTCAAACTTTTGTAAACTGTGACAGCTTGTTTACTTGCAAAGTCCAGGGTCCTACCTACAGAGATTATGATTTCATGAGTGTACATCAGAGTACTGAATTTTGCACTTATATTAATCAGTCTAGGAGATTCTGTATGTATCCTATGGCCTACACTTTAAAATAACAATAACACTGTTCTACACAGCAATCAGTCCTAGGAAAAAGCTGACCATGGCTGGAGGAGTTGTCAAAGTGCCAGTCAAACACATTGTTCAGGGGAAAAGTCAAGATTTTATGAACTGGAATATAATCAGAAAAACAAAGACACATTTCATTCAGACTGTCCAAATATGGCAGATGCAGTGGTTAGGGGAAAGTTGCAGTTCATTGACTATAAAAGTACTCCTAAGCTGACCTGAGGGATTCAAATGATCAGGCTTAATAACAGGTTTAATTCAGCAAGACTACCTTAGGGACCCTTATTCATAGGTATGATAAGATGATAATATACCATCCATTTTGGATTGAATCACTCAGCAACTGGGATAGGAAGCTGCAGGTCAAAGACATCAGGCCTTGCACTTAGAAAAGGCTGGAAATTCAAGGAGTGACTAACAATACAAACACCCACGCTCGTTGCTGTTTCTCTACACCAGGAGCCTTTACATATCGTGTTCTGACTGGATGGAGTGCCAGAGTGATGGAGGAATTAGAGAAAGGGTATGCCTTCAATGTTGATTCTGGGTATTCACGAGCTGCTGACCAGCATAATTTGTGATTTTAAAGGCAGGTTTGAGAGCAGATGGGTTCTAAGGGGGCATAAAGGGAGGCTTAGAACTTACTAAGAAAGAAGAAACTTTTTCTCTAGGAATGACACGTGACAAGTAGTCTCAGAAACTAGGAAACACAGAAATATGGGTTCAGTGAAAGGGAATAAGCGGAAATTTTGTTATACCAAGCTGTACCTTTGAGGCCATAATTTAAGCCATGGTTTTAATCAAAGTCCTCTTAAAAGTCGCTATTCAGTATATGACATAAGATCTCATGCCTTCTAGCTATATTTTATTCCTTTTATCAGGACTTTATGTCAAGAATCATCTATTATGCATAATTTAGCCCTAAACTGTTTCCTTTCCTTTCCTAATCCCTCATGTATTCATTTAGTAAACATTTACTAAACTCCTTATTAGGCTAAAATGTCAAGGAAAAGCTCTTATTCTCAAAGGGCTGAGAGTCCAATGTATCTTAACCTTTTATAGTTTAATCTTTTGGTCAATGACTGAACCATATCTCCCAGCTGTGTCCACTTTAACATCCATTACAACCAGACTCATTTTGTCTTTGAATACGTTTTTGCTGATTATCAAACACATTTATTAACTGACTTTCTTATGAAAATATTCTAGGCGCCACAAATTACCTTATGCCTCAGGATGACAAGGCTTTATAATCTATAACACTGGGGATGCCAATATCTACAATTAGTCTGAATCTTTTCACTGAGATGAAAAATTGGTTCCATTTTTAAAAGTTATCTAATACTTGGGTTTTTAATATCGAACAAACTGACTGGAGTGGTTCCCAGAGAAAGGGAGTCTGTATAGGTACCAGACAGGCTTTCAGAGATCCAGTCTGAAGGAATGTCTAAATGTCACCATTTCTACATGAAGATGAGATTCAATTAAGTGGGGAAAAGGTTAAAATGGGAGAAAAACTATCAGTGAATTAGTTGTTTGACATAAGTGTTCTAAACAAGACAGCTGGGAGATGGAATCTTTAACTTTTCAATCAACTTTAGAAAAACAAGGTGCTAAATTGGCTGCCTTGACTCATTACAAACACCAACAGAAACTAAGGAGCTGAAGTCATTTACATAAGTTATTTATTCACTACCCTAGCAATTTATTCACCACCCTGAAATTGGTTGTGACTATCAACCAATTTCAGCATGTTTCATGGCCATCTGAGTAATGTCAGTTATGGAGCAAATAGTGGAGTTTGAGAAATAGTGACAGGAACTTTACTTTTAAAAATAAGTGTTGTTCTCTCTCACTTTTATAGTTATCATTATATTTGAACCTGGGATTTCCTAGCAAAGAAAGAGAAGATTTAACTTCCTATGAGCACTAGGCTTATAGACTGAGAAAACATTTGAAATGTCTTTGGTAGGTCATCTGGATACAGCACTGTAGGCTTTATTTCCCAAGATCATTAAACCTATCAAATTAATAAGACCCAGAGTCTCAAATACGAGAATTATTTAGTCAAATTTCAACTTAACAATTATTAAGATAATGGGCTGTTACATCAAAATAATACATGAAATGAGACAAGTTTAAGAAAAAAATAGTGTCTTTTAAAATCATTATCCAGACTTGATGGATTTCCTTGGTTAATATAAGAGGAATATTTTAAATATTTTAAATGTGGTCCTGTAGCTATGTTCTATTTAGGAGACTAAAAATGTCTCTTTGCAGAGATTATTCATAATTCATCTCAAAATTATGAGGAACTACAAATACTATATATATATAGTATATATAATATACTATTATCTATAGTTGCAATAATTTTATGGATAAATGTCATGACTTCACTAAAACAAATCTAAGTTCATGCTGAAACCCAGCTAAAGGATTGCTATGGGACAGGGTAAAAGGTGTCTTTGAAGAGTCTCTCATGACCAGAGCTTGCCTGGAAGGAAGAGAAGCAGGATAGAGTTTTGCAAGAACCTATGCATGAAAATGGGTCAGCTGAAAGAGAAACAATGGTGACTGAAGAAAAGTGTAAGAAAAAAGCTGGTGTATGAGAAATTTGTGATGTCATATGAAGATGGGACTGTCAAACTGAAAAGTGAGAATCAGCAAATGACCAAGACAGATTGAGACTGAGTCAAATGTGTATGTTGCCAGCAGTGGAGGGAAAAGCAAATTCTTAGTCCGGATATCCCCTCTGGTCCTAATGTACTAAGAGCCAAAAAGCTACCATGAGCAGCCAGTGGAGCAAAAGTGCTGCAGAGGTCAAACCTATCAATAGCACATTGCACTGTTACCTTGCAACTGCATTGCCTTGGCTGTTGCTACTCCAGCTTCTTAAGTAAATAGATGCCATCTCAACAAGAAGGACTATAGGTGGGGAGAGGGGCGAATGAAATTAGAGCCTTATGTCAGTTCAAGAAGCAAATGCCATGGCAGAGTTAGAAGTACAAAATAGGGATTTCCTTGGTGGTCCAGTGGGTAAGACTTCGTGCTCGAGCCCTGGGTTCGAGCCCTGATCAGGGAACTAGATATCATCTGCATGCCACAACTAAGAGTCCACTTGCTGCAACTAAGAAGTCCACATGCTGCAACTAAAAGATCCCACGTACCGCAACTAAGACCCAGCACAGCCTAAATAAATAAGTATTAAAAAAAAAAAAAAGAAGCACAAGATATTTACTGGGGGAAGGTCAGTGAACAATAAAGGGAAAAAGGAAGAGGAGTAGACGAGGACTGCCTTTAGACTGGTTCAGCTCTGACACCTGGGGAAGGAGAGAGGGAAGGAAGGAAAATGCAGTAGGAAGAGCTTCATGTTGCACTGCAGCTCTGAGAAAGTCTCAGCCAACTCAGAGGAGTCCAGAGGAAAAATACCCATTAAGAGTCCTGCACTGAGCACAAGTGGCCAGAGTCTAGTACCCCTGCTGGGCTCAGTCACTGGATGGAGGGATCCCGGCCTCAGTGTGAACAAGGTAGCATAGTCCAATAACAATATAGATGGAGGCTATCAGCTACTCAGTCCTCACAAGAGCTTCTCTCTTAACATATTTGAGCAGCAGAACTCTGTTGCTGCCATAGTCCACCCCTCACTCTGCACAGATCAATTTTTCCATAAAGTTCTAAAGCATTTTCTCCATTTTTCCTTTGACCCTCTCTTCATAAAAGGAATAGAGAGGTTAGTGGGATGAGCTACATCCTCCATTGTTGCAGTTGTCTTGAGACTGCAACTGGTGATGGTCTCCAACCTCTACTATCCATTCTAAATTCCCTTCACCTTCACTTACCACCTCTGCAAGTCTTGATAGCTCACCTGGTATTACCTAAACCTTCATTCCTAAAGGGTCTAAATCCCTGGTAATCATACACATCTCAAGTGAGGAGCATTTCACATGATAATTCAGTCATAACTGTATAAGGGAATACCAAGAGGAAACAAGTAGATCATCTGAGTTGCATATATGTTCTTTTCTGCCCCAAGGTATAAAAGAAGCCTATTTCCTCCTGCTGATCAGGATCAACTGCCCTGGCCAAGATGGTAACTTTTCTCATCTGCTGGCCCCTTTTCACGAGTCCAGAGTTCTTGGGCAGCAGCCATGGCTTATAGTTGAATGAGATCTGCTCTTTCCCCTGGCAAGAATGTTTTTCCTTTGGGGACTAGGATCTCTAACCCTACATATCCCAGAGTTTCAGGGATGAGAAGTATAAAGTCCTCAGTAGTTGCAGAATCTGATGACCAAAAACTATCTTAAAATAGAAATAGACAAGAGATCTAAGGATACATTAAACTACAGCATTCTACCAGACCACTCTCTCCTGTGTGAGTCTATTTCCATTATACAACAGAGATCTTAGAGAGGGACCTGAAATAGCAATTTTACATATCAAACTGGCAAAACCCATCATAAGGTAGACTTCTTCTCTGAGCCATTTCAAACATATATTATGAAATAAATAGTATGAGTTTTTTTGAAGTCTCTATTTTCAAGGGCTGACTGTGACACTCATGACCATCTCTCTGCCATCAGTGCTCTAAAGGGATGATATACATAAGAACAAGATATGTTCTTTGTTCCATTATTATTTGTCTACCTATACCCTCATTTTCCCAGGGAAAAACTGACACTTGCTCAATTTACTGGTCAGCTACCTCCACCTTAAACTTGATGAAGGACTTTCATTCTCAGGGCATCTGTACACTCTTCCTCGCCCAACATGTACCTCTCTCCATGGCTTCTGTATTCCCGACCCCTTCTGAGGGTCCTCCTCCTGGTGCTGATGTACTAAATATAGACTTCTCTGTTCTGAGCCTCACTTACTAAGGAACAGGAAAATGTTTAACACTCCAAGCCTAAGGTATTTTCTCATTCTTAAATCTGTGCATGCAAAATGTTTTTAGTGCCTCCTCCATGTCTACAGTAGGAAAAACAGAAGAAAGAATAGAAAACTTAAACTTGAACTTGAAGTGAGGTTGTATGACTTTGAGCTCTGCTTCAACAAGTCAAATCAGCATGAAATTGAGACAGTTACCCAGTCTTTCTGATATACTTTTTCACTTGTAAAAAGGAGAAAATAGAGACCAACCAGAAAAATATTTTTCTGAAAACAAAATGAGATAAAGGATGTGAAAGTCCATGGTAAACTCTGAAATGGATTACTCATGAAATGAGGTCATTATTAATAATAATAATGTTATATTCAGTATGAAGAAGTGTATCACCCTTAATCAATCTCCATTTTGTCAAAACAAAATAGTCGGAAGCAAGTTGAAGGAAGTGCACTTTTTTGAACACTTTAAATTGCACAAAGGATCCCCTACTCAGCATATTCTAAGAACTTCATCCTTCTCCCTTACTATATGATCTTGGCCATTTACAGTTTACCCATTTTTTTTTTTACATTCTATTTTTTTAACATCTTTTTTGGAGTATAATTGCTTTAAAATGGTGTGTTAGTTTCTCCTTTAAAACAAAGTGAAACAGGTATATGTATACATATATCCCCATATTTCCTCCCTCTTGTGTCTCCCTCCTACCCTCCCTATCCCACCCCTCTAGATGGTCACAAAGCACCGAGCTGATCTCCCTGTGCTATGCTGCTGCTTCCCACTAGCTACCTATTTTACATTTGGTAGTGTTTGTATGTCAGTGCTACTCTCTCACTTCATCCCAGCTTACCCATCCTCCTGCCCGTGTCCTCAAGTCCATTCTCTATGTCTGCATCTTTATTCCTCTCCTGCCCCTAGTTTCTTCAGAAAGTTTTTTTTTTTTTAGATTACATACACATGTGTTAGCATACAGTATTTGTTTTTCATTTCCTGAATTACTTCCCTCTGTATGACAGACTCTAGGTCCATCCACCTCACTACAAATAACTTAATTTCATTTCTTTTTATGGCTGAGAAACATTCCATTGTATATATGTGCCATGCCTTCCTTGTCCATTCATCTTTCAATGGACTAAGGTTGCTTCCATGTCCTGGCTATTGTAAATAGAGCTGCAATGAACACTGAGGTACATGACTCTTTGAATTATGGTTTCTCACGGTATATGCCCAGTAGTGGGATTGCTGAGTCATACGGTAGATCTATTTTTAGTTTCTTAAGGAACCTCCATACTGTTCTCCATAGTGGCTGTATCAATTTACATTCCCACCAACAGTGCAAGAGGGTTCCCTTTTCTCCACACCTGCTCCAGCATTTATTGTTTATAGATTTTTTGATGATGGCCATTCTGATTGGGGCGAGGTGATACCTCATTGTGGTTTTGATTTGTATTTCTCTAATGATTACTGATATTGAGCAATATTTCATGTGTTTGTTGGCAATCTGTATATCTTCTTTGGAGAAATGTCTATTTAGGTCTTCTGCCCATGTTTGGATTGGGTTGTTTTTTTGATATCGAGTTGCATGAGCTGCTTGCATAATTTGGAGATTAATCCTTTGTCAGTTGCTTCATTTGCAAATATTTTCTCCCATTCTGAGTGTTGTCTTTTTGTCTTGTTTATGCTTTCCTTTGCTGTACAAAAGCTTTAAAGTTTAATCAGGTCCCATTTGTTTATTTTTGTTTTTATTTCCATTTCTCTAGGAGGTGGGTCAAAAGGATGTTGCTGTGATTTATGTCATAGAGTGTTCTTCCTATGCTTTCCTCTAAAAGTTTTATAGTGTGTGGCCTTACATTTAGGTCTTTAATTCATTTTGAGTTTATTTTTATGTATGGTGTTAGGAAGTGTTCTAGCTTCATTCTTCTATATGTAGCTGTCCACGTTTCCCAGCACTTATTGCTGAGGCTGTCTTTTCTCCACTGTATATTCTTGCCTCTTTTATCAAAAATAAGGTGACCATATGTGTGTGGGTTTGTCTCTGGGCTTTTTATCCTGTTCCATTGATCTATATTTCTGTTTTTGTGCCAGTACCATACTGTCTCGATTACTGTAGCTTTGTAGTATAGTCTGAAGTGCAGGTGCCTGATTGCTCCAGCTCCGTTTTTCTTTCTCAACATTGCTTTGGCTATTTGGGGTCTTTTGTGTTTCCATACAAATTGTGAAATTTTTTTTCTAGTTCTGTGAAAAATGCCATTGGTAGTTTGATAGGTATTGCATTGAATCTGTAGATTGCTTTGGGTAGTAGAGTCATTTTCACAATGTTGATTCTTCCAATCCAAGAATATGGTATATCTCTCCATCTGTTTGTATCATCTTTAATTTCTTTGATCAGTGTCTTATAGTTTTCTGCACACAGGTCTTTTGTCTCCTTAGAAAGGTTTATTTGTAGGTATTTTTTTCTTTTTGTGGCAGTAGTAAATGGGAGTGTTTCCTTAATTTCTCTTTCAGATGTTTCATTGTTAGTGCATAGGAGTGCAAGATATTTCTGTGCATTAATTTTTATCCTGCTACTATATCAAATTCATTGATTTGCTGTAGTAGTTTTCAGGCAGTGTCCTTAGGATTCTCTTTGTATAGTATCATGTCATCTGCAAATAGTGACAGCTTTACTTCTTTTCTGATTTGGATTCCTTTTTTTCTTTTTCTTCTCTGATTGCTGTGGCTAAAAGTTCCAAAACAATGTTGAATAACAGTGGTGAGAGTGGGCAACCTTGTCTTGTTCCTGATATTAGAGGGAATGGTTTCAGTTTTTCACCATTGAGAATGATGTTGGCTGTGGGCTTGTCATAAATGGTCTTTATTTTTTTGAGGTACGTTCTCTCTATCCCTACTTTATGGAGGGTTTTAATCTTAAATCGGTGTTGAATTTTGTTGAAAGATTTTTCTGCATCTATTGAGAGGATAATATGGTTTTTATCCTTCAATTTGTTGATATGGTGTATCACATTGTTTGATTTGTGTATATTGAAGAATCCTTGCATTCCTCAGATAAACCCCACTTGATCATGGTGTATGATCCTTTTAATGTACTGTTGGATTCTGTTTGCTAGTATTTTGTTAAGGATTTTTGCATCTATGTTCATCAGTGATTTTGCCCTGTCATTTTCTTTCTTTGTGAAATCTTTGTCTGGTTTTGGTATCAGAGTGATGGTGGCCTCATAGAATGAGTTTGGGAGTGTTCCTCCCTCTGCTATATTTTGTAAGAGTTTAAGAAGGATAGGTGTTAGCTCTGCTCTAAATGTTTGATAGAATTCGCCTGTGAGAATCAGGCTCCCTGACTTCAGACTATACTACAAAGCTACAGTAATCAAGACAGTATGGTACTGGCACAAATACAGAAATATAGATCAATAGAACAGGATAGAAAGCCCAGAGATAAACCCACGCACATATGGTCACCTTTGATAAAGGAGGCAGGAATGTACAGTGGAGAAAGGACAGCCTCTTCAATAAGTGGTGCTGGGAAAACTGGACAGGTACATGTAAAAGTATGAGATTAGAAAACTCCCTAACACCATACACAAAAATAAGCTCAAAATGGATTAAAGACCTAAATGTAAGGCCAGAAACTATCAAACTCTTAGAGGAAAACATAGGCAGAACACTCTATGACATAAATCATAGCAAGATCTTTTTTGACCCACTTTCTAAAGAAATGGAAATAAAAACAAAAATAAACAAATGGGACCTAATGAAACTTCAGAGCTTTTGCACAGCAAAGGAAACCATAAAGAAGACCAAAAGATAGCTCTCAGAATGGGAGAAAATATTTGCAAATGAAGCAACTGACAAAGGATTAATCTCCAAAATTTACAAGCAGCTCATGCAGCTCAGTAACAAAAAAACAAACAACCCAATCCAAAAATGAGCAAAATACCTAAATAGACATTTCTCCAAAGAAGATATACAGATTGCCAACAAACACATGAAAGGATGCTAAACATCATTAATCATTAGAGAAATGCAAATCAAAACTACAATGAGATATCATCTCACACTGGTCAGAATGGCCATTATCAAAAAATCTAGAAACAATAAATGTTGGAGAGGGTGTGGAGAAAAGGGAACACTCCTGCACTGTTGGTGGGAATGTGAATTGGTACAGCCACTATGGAGAACAGTATGGAGGTTCCTTAAAAAACTACAAATAGAACTACCATAAAACCCAGCAATCCCACTGCTGTGCATATACCCTGAGAAAACCATAATTCAAAAAGAGTCATGTACCAAAATGTTCATTGCAGCTCTATTTACAATAGCCAGGACATGGAAACAACCTAAGTGTCCATCATCGGATGAATGGATAAAGAAGATGTGGCACATATATACAATGGAATATTACTCAGCCATAAAAAGAAACAAAATTGAGCTATTTTTATTGAGGTGGATGGACTTAGAGTCTGTCATACAGAGTGAAGTAAGTCAGAAAGAGACAGACAAATACCACATGCTAACACATATATATGAAATCTAAGAAAAAAACCAAAAAATGTCATGAAGAACCTAAGGGTAAGATGGGAATAAAGACACAGACCTACTAGAGAATGGACTTGAGGATATGGGGAGGGGGAAAGGTAAGCTGTGACAAAGTGAGAGACTTGCATAGACATACATACACTACCAAACATAAAATAGATAGTGGGAAGCAGCTGCATGGCACAGGGAGATAGCTCGGTGCTTTGTGACCACCTAAAGGTGTGGGATAGGCAAGGTGGGAGGGAAGGAGACGCAAGAGGAAAGAGATATGGGAACATATGTATATGTATAACTGATTCACTTTGTTATAAAGCATAAACTAACACACCATTGTAAAGCAATTATACTCCAATAAAGATGTAAAAACAACAACAACAAAAAATTTGCCTGTGAAGCCATCTGGTCCTTGGCTTTTGTTTGTTGGAAGATTTTTAATTACAGTCTCATTTTCAGTGCTTTTGATTGGTCTGTTTATATTTTCTATTTCTTCCTGGTTCAGGTTCAGAAGGTTGTGCTTTTCTAAGAATTTGTCCATTTCTTCCAGGTTGTCCATTTTACTGGCACATATTTGCTTGTACTAATCTCTCACGATCCTTTGTATTTCTGCAGTGTCAGTTTTTACTTCTCTTTTTTCATTTCTAATTCTATTGATTTAACTCTTCTCCCTTTTTTTACTTGATGAGTCTAATGGTTTATCACTTTTGTTTATCTTCTCAAAGAACCAGCTTTTAGTTTTACTGATCTTTGCTATCATTTCCTTCATTTCTTCTTCATTGATTTCTCATCTGATCTTCATGATTTCTTTCCTTCTGCTAACTTTGGGGTATTTTTTGTTCTTCTTTCCCCAATTGCTTTAGGTGTAAGGTTAGGTTGTTTATTTGAGATGTTTCTTGTTTCTTCAGGTAGGATTGTATTGCTATAAACTTCCCTCTTAGAACTGCTTTTGCTGCATCCCATAGGTTTTGGGTCATCGTGTCTCCATTGTCATTTGTTTCAAGGTATTTTTTGATTTCCTCTTTGATTTCTTCAGTGATCTCTTGGTTATTAAGCAGCGTATAGTTTAGCCTCCTTGTGTTTTTAATTTTTACAGATATTTCCCTGTAATTGATATCTAGTCTCATAGTGTTGTGGTCAGAAAAGATACTTGATACAATTTCAATTTTCTTAAATTTACCAAGGCTTGCTTTGTGACCCAGATAGGATCTATCCTGGAGAATGTTCCAAGAGCAATTGAGAAGAAAGTGTATTCTGTTGTTTTTGGATGGAATGTCCTATAAATATCAATCAAGTCCATCTTGTTTAATGTATCATTTAAACCTTGTGTTTGCTTATTTATTTTCATTTTGGATAATCTGTCCATTGGTGAAAGTGGGGTGTTATAGTCCCCTACTATGATTGTGTTTTGTTGATTTCCCCTTTTATGGCTGTTTATGTAGTGAGGTGCTCCTATGTTGGGTCCATAAATACTTACAATTGTTATCTTGTCTTCTTGGATTGACTCCTTGATCATTATGTAGTGTCCTTTTTTTTCTCTTATAATAGTCTTTATTTTAAAGTCTATTTTGTCTGATATGAAGATTGCTACTCCAGCTTTCTTTTGGTTTCCATTTGCGTGGAATATCTTTTTCCATCCCCTCATTTTCAGTCTGTATGTGTATCTAGGTCCAAAGTGGGTCTCTTGTAGACAGCACATATATGGGACTTGTTTTTGTATCCATTCAGCCAGTCTATGTCTTTTGGTTGGAGCATTTAATCCATTTACATTTAAGGTAGCTATCTATATGTATTTTCCTATTACCATTTTCTTAAGTGTTTTGTGTTTGTTATTTTAGGTCTTTTCCTTTTCTTGTGTTTCCTGCCTAGAGAAGTTCCTTTAGCATTTGTTGTAAAGCTGGTTTAGCAGTGCTGAATTCTCTTAGCTTTTCCTTCTCTGTAAAGGTTTTAATTTCTCCATCAAATGTGAATGAGATCCTTGCTGGGTAGAATAATCTTGGTTGTAGGGTTTTCCCTTTCATCACTTTAAATATGTCCTGCTACTCCCTTCTGGCTTGCAGAGTTTCTGCTGAAAGATCATCTCTAACCTTATGGGGATTCCCTTGTCCGTTATTTGTTGTTTTTCCCTTGCTGCTTTCAATATTTGTTCTTTGTATTTAATTTTTGATAGTTTGATTAATATGTGTCTTGGCATGTTTCTCCTTGGATTAATCCTGTATGGGACTCTCTGTGTTTCTTGGAGTTGAATAACTCTTTACTTTCCCATATTAGGGAAGTTTTCAACTCTAATCTCTTCAAATATTTTCTCAGTCCCTTTCTTTTTGTTTTCTTCTTCTGGGACCCCTAGAATTTGAATGTTGGTGTGTTCAATTTGTCCTAGCGGTCTCTGAGACTGCCCTCACTTCTTTTCATTCTTTTTTCTTTATTCTGCTCTGCAGTAGTTATTTCCACTATTTTATCTTCCAGGTCACTTATCCTTTATTCTTCCTCAGTTATTCTGCTATTGATTCTTTCTAGAGAATTTTTAATTTCATTTATTGTGTTGTTCATCATTGTTTGTTTGCTCATTAGTTCTTCTAGGTCCTTGTTAAACGTTTCTCATATTTTCTCCATTGTATTTCCAAGATTTTGGATCATCTTTACTATCATTACTCTGAATTGTTTTTCAGGTAGACTGCATATTTCCTCTTCATTTGTTTGGTCTGGTGGGTTTTTATCTTGCTCCTTTACCTGCTGTGTGTTTCTCTGTCTTCTCATTTTGCTTAACTTACTGTGTCTGTGGTCTCCTTTTTCCAGGTTGCCTGTTCATAGCTCCTGTTGTTTTTGGTGTCTGCCCTCAGTGGCTAAGGTTGGTTTAGTGGGTTTTGTAGGCTTCCTGGTGGAGGGGACTAGTGCCTGTGTTCTGGCAGGTTAGGCTGGATCTTGTCTTTCTGGTGGGCAGGTCCACATCTGGTGGTGTGTTTTGGGGTGTCTGTAACCTTATTATTATATTAGGCGGCCTCTCTGCTAGTGGGTGGGGTTATGTTCCTGTGTTGCTAATTTTTTGGCATAGGGTGTCCAGCAGTATAGCTTGCTGGTCTTTGAGTGGAGCTGGGTTTATCATTGAGATGGAGATTTCTGGGAGAGCTTTCGCTGTTTGATATTACATGGAGCTGGGAGGTCTCCTGTGGACCAATGTCCTGAACTCGGCTCTTCCACCTCAGAGGCACAGTCCTGAAAACCGGCTGGAGCACCAAGACCCTGTCTGCCACACAGCTCAGAAGAAAAGGGAGAAAAAAGAAAGAAAGAAAGAAAGAAAGAAAGGAAGGAAGGAAGGAAGGAAGGAAGGAAGGAAGGAAGGAGGAAGGAAAAAAAATAAAGTTATAAAATAAAAAATAATTATTAAAAATTAAAAAAAATAAAAGTAATATAAAATTTTTAAAAGAAAGAACAAAAGAAGAGAGCAACCAAACCAAAAAACAAATCCACCAATGATACAAGCGCTAAAAATTATACTAAAAAATAAAAATAGAAAGAAAAAGGACTGACAGAATCCTAGGAAAAATGGTAAAAGCAAAGTTATACAGACAAAATCACACAAAGAAGCATACACATACACACTCACAAAATGAGAAAAAGGAAAAAAATAGATATATTGTTGCTCCCAAAGTCCACGGCCTCAATTTTAGGATGATTTGTTTTCTATTCAGGTATTCCACAGATGCAGGGTACATCAATTTGATTGTGGAGATTTCATCTGCTTCTCCTGAGGATGCTATGAGAGATTTCCTTTTCTCTTCTTTGTTTGCACAGCTCCTGGGGTTCACCTTTGATTTGGCCCTGCCTCTGTAGGTCACCTGAGGGCATCTGTTCTTCTCTCAGACAGGACCTGGTTAAAGTAGCAGCTGATTAGCGGGCTCTGGCTCACTCAGGCTGGGGGTATGGAGGGTTACAGAATGCAGGGTGAGCCTGCAGTGGCAGAGGACAGCGTGAGGTTGCCACAGCCTGAGGCACGCCATGTGTTCTCCCAGGGAAGTTGTCCCTGGATCACAGGACACTGGCAGTGTCAGGCTGCACAGGCTCCCAGGTGGGGAGGTGTGGATAGTGACCTGTGCTTGCACACAGGCTTCTTTGTGGCTGCAGCAGCAGCCTTAGCGTTTCATGCCCGTCTCTGTTGTCTGCGCTGATAGCCACGGCTCACACCCGTCTCTGGAGATCGTTTCGGTGGTGCTCTGAATCCCCTCTCCTCGTGCACCCTGAAACAATGGTCTCTTGCCTCTTAGGCTGATTCAGAGTTTTCCCAGACTCCCTCCTGGCTAGCCTCCTGGCTAACCTCCTGGCTAGCTGTCGTGCACTAGCCCCCTTCAGGCTGTGTATATGCAGCCAACCCCAGTCCTCTTCTGGGATCTGAACTCCGAAGCCCGAGCCTCAGCTCCCAGCCCTCACCTGCCCCCGCGGGTGAGCAGACAAGCCTCTCAGGCTGTTGAGTGCTGGTCGGCACTGATCCTCTCTGCAGGAATCTCTCCGCTTTGCCCTCTGCACTCCTATTGCTGAGCTCTCCTCTGTGGCTCCAAAGCTTCCCCCATACCCCTGCCCGCCCCCTCACATTTCCTTCAATGAAGGGTCTTCCTAGTGTGTGGAAACTTTTCCTCCTTCACAGCTCCCTCCCAGAGGTGCAGGTCCTGTCCCTATTCTTTTGTCTCTGTTTTTTGTTTTTTCTTTTGCCCTACACGGGTATATGGGGAGCTTCTTGGCTTTTGGGAAGTCTGAGGTCTTCTGCCAGTGTT
>NW_020175186.1:9665959-9690127 GCF_003031525.2 Neophocaena asiaeorientalis asiaeorientalis
GGAAGTCTGAGGTCTTCTGTCAGCATTCAGCAGGTGTTCTGTAGGAGTTGTTCCACATGTAGATGTAATTCTGATGTATTTGTGGGGATGAAGGTGATCTCCACATCTTACTCCTCCATCATCTTGAAGGTCGCTTCCCCTAGATTGTTTATTTGAGATTTTTCTAGTTTCTTGAGGTGATATTGAATTGCTATAAACTTCCCTCTTAGAAGTGCTTTTGCTTTGTCCCATAGGTTTTGGGTCATCATGTTTCGGTTTCATTTGTTTCTATGTATTTTTTAATTTCTTCTTTGATTTCTTCAGTGAAATCTTGGTTACTTAGTAGTGCACTGTTTAGCCTCCATGCATTTGTGTTTTTTACAATTTTTTTCCTGTACTTGATTTCTAGTCTCATAGTGTTGTGGTCAGAAAAGATGCTTGATACGATTTCAATTTTCTTAAATTCTCTGAGGCTTGATTTGTGACCCAAGATGTGATCTATCCTGGAGAATGTTCTGTGTGCACTTGAAAAGAAATTGTATTCTGCCACTTTTGGGTAGAATGTTCTATAAATATCAATTAGATATATCTGGTCTGTTGTGTCATTTACAGCTTGTGTTTCCTTATTTATTTTCTGTTTGGATGATCTGTCCATTGGTGAAAGTGGGCTGTTAAAGTCCCCTACTATTATTGTGTTACTGTCAATTTCTCCCTTCACGGTTGTTAGCATTTGCTTTATGTTTTGAGGTGTTCCTATGTTGGGTACACAAACATTTATAATTGTTATATCTTCTTGGATTGATCCTTTGATCATTATGTAGTGTCCTCCTTATCTCTTGTAACAGTCTTTTTTTAAAGACTGATAGGAGTATTGCTATTCCAGCTTTCTTTTGATTTCCATTTGCATGGAATATCTTCTTCTATCCCTTCACTTTCAGTCTGTATGTATCCCTAGGTCTGAAATGGGTCTCTTGTAGTCAACATATATATGGGTCTTCTTTTTTGTTTTTTGTTTTTGTTTTTGTTTTTGTGGTACGTGGGCCTCTTACTGTTGTGGCCTCTCCCGTTGCAGAGCACAGGCTCCAGATGCACAGGCTCAGCGGCCATGGCTCACGGGCCCAGTCGCTCCGGGGCATGTGGGATCCTCCTGGACCGGGGCACGAACCTGTGTCCCCTGCATCAGCAGGCAGGCTCTCAACCACTGCGCCACCAGGGAAGCCCTATGGGTCTTGTTTTTGTATCCATTCAGCCAGTCTATGTCTTTTGGTTGGGGCATTTAATCCATTTACATTCAAGGTTATTATCGATATGTATGTTTCCATTACCATTTTCTTAATTGTTTTGTGTTTGTTTTTGTGGGTCTTTTTCTTCTCTTCTGTTTCCAGCCTAGAGAAGTTTCTTTAGCATTTGTTGTAAAGCTGGTTTGATGGTGCTAAATTCTCTCAGCTTTTGCTTGTCTGAAAAGCTTTTGACTTCTCCATTGAATCTGAATGAGATCCTTGCCGGGTAGAGTAATCTTGGTTGTAGGTTTTTCTCTTTCATCACTTTAAGTATATCCTGCCACTTCCTTCTGTCCTATAGAGTTTCCACTGAAAAATCAGCTGATAACCTTATGGAGATTCCTTTGTATGTTATTTTGGTTTTCCCTTGCTGCTTTTAATATTTTTCTTTAAATTTAATTTTTGTTAGTTTTATTAATATGTGTCTTGGTGTGTTTTTCCTAGGTTTTATCCTGTATGGGACCCTCTGTGCTTCCTAGATTTGAGTGACTATTTCCTTTCCCATGTTATGGAAGTTTTCAACTATAATCTTTTCAAATATTTTCTCAGACCCTTTTTTATTTTTCAGTACACGGGCCTCTCACTGTTGTGGCCTCTCCCGTTGCAGAGCACAGGCTCAGCGGCCATGGCTCATGGGCCCAGCCACTCCATGGCATGTGGGATCTTCCCGGACTGGGACATGAACCCATGTCCCCTGCATCGGCAGGCGGACTCTCAACCACTGCGCTACCAGGGAAGCCCTCTCAGGCCCTTTCATTTTCTCTTCTTTTTCTGGGAACCCTATAATTCGAATGTTGGTGTGCTTAGTATTGTCGCTGAGGTCACTGAGATTGTCTTCAATTCTCTTCATTCTTTTTTCTTTATTCTGCTGTGCGGCAGTTATTTCCACCATTTTGTCTTCCAGCTCATTTATTCGTTCTACTGCCTCAGTTATTCTGATTCCTTCTAGTGTATTTTTCACTTCAGTTATTTGTTGTTCATCTCTGTTTTTTTTGTTCTTTAGTTCTTCTAGATATTTGTTAAACATTTCTTGTATTTTCTCAATCTATGTCTCCATTCTATTTCTGAGATTGTGATCATCTTTACTATCATTACTCTGAATTATTTTTCAGGTAGCTTGCCTATTTCCTCTTCATTTATTTGGTCTTGTAGGTTTTTACCTTGCTCCTTCACCTGTGACATATTTTTTTGCCATCTCATTTTTTTTTTTTTTTTTTAAGTGGGACTGTGCTCCTGTCTTACTGGTTGTTTGGCCTGAGGCTTCCCACACTGGAGGTTGTAGGCTATTGGGTAGAGCTGGGTCTTGGTGCTGAGATGAGGAACTCTGTGAAACCTCACTCTGATGAATATTCCCTGGGGTCTGAGGTTCTCTGTTAGTCCAATAGTTTGGACTCGGAGCTTCCACTGCAGGAGCTTTGGCCTGACTCCAGGCTCATGAACCAAGATCCCACAAGCCGCATGGAGTGGCCAAAAATAAAAAGAGAGAACAATAACAAAGTAAAAAATAAAATTAGACTAGGAAACTAATAAATATGTTAGAAAGAATATAAAAATAAAAATATAGATTAATCAACAACTGAAAGGTACATCAGTACCACAATATTAAAAAAGAGGAGGGGAAAAAAAGGGGGGGGGAAAGGCCTTGGCTGTGGAGGGCAGGGCCCAAGCAAGGGCGAGGTTTGGGCAGTGGGCGGGCCTAAGCAAGGGTGAGGTTTGGGTGGTGAGTAGGGACCTATGCTCAGGACCCACAGGGCTGGAAAAGGCCCTGGGGGCTCTGGGGGGTGGGGCTTAGACTCAAGGAACAGAAGGGGCCCAGGTGTGCCCCCCACTCCTGGTCTCAGAATGCAGGGGACCTCACCTGGGGGCCCAACAGGCTTCCTGGGCTTGAGTGGATGGGGCAAATGTCCTACTCTCCTCTCCTGATCCTCCAGTCTGGGAGGGCCCCTCCCACCTGCCTCTCCTGATCTCCCCAGCCTCAGGGGCACTGATCATGTCTGGCCTCCAATTATCCACTTCCCTCAGTCCCCCTACATCATACCAGTTCACTTTGGGGTTCCTCCCCTCTCCTTGGGCATCAGAGTCCTCCACCAGTGGCTGGCAGTCACCCTAGTTGTAGGGAGACATTAACTTTGTGTCTTCGCACACAGCCATCTTCAAGATTTTGCTTAGCCATGTTCTTTCATCTATCATCAGGATTAGTAACTCCTGTCTTACTCATTTCTGAAGGTAATTGTGAAACCTCATAAAATAATAAAATTAAAGCATTTTGTACACTGTAATGTGACAAACACATTACATGTTTTGTCTTTTTCATCTTCTTATTGTTTTAGATAGTGCTTTTAGAAATCTGTCTTAGCTTGGTCTTCTACTTAAAAATTCTTAAAAACAGTATCCAGTGAGTCATATGTATTGAAATTTGGTATTAGAAATAGTTAAACACATTTGATTTCATCTCTCTTTGTCCCTGTGTGCTATGTCATTTGTATGTTCCAGATCAGAGTTGGCCAAAAGAGGAACTCGTACATGATTTGGAAGTCAAGTCAATATTCCCTTGAAGTCGTTGCAGTCAGACCAACATGATAAGGACAAATGAAGAGGTACCAGGTAAATCCAACCTTGTACATGTTCTCTGATGCTCCACATCCAGCTAGGGCCTTACTACAGGCTCCACTGGCTCCACTGACCAATAGCAATGTCAGCCCCAACACTAGAAACTTGGCTATAGATCCACAAAGGGTAACTTCACCTCCACAGAAGTGAAAGCATCTTCCAAGACAGCAATTTCCACAGACTCCTTAAAGTCCCCCTTGTGCTGTCCACATTGGCTCTGACCTGTCCACTTGCCACAGGTCAGTATCAGGCAAATTGGTTTGTGACTCTTACTTAAACTCTTTTCATACCTCTGCTTCCTCATCTCCTCCTCCATTTGTGTAAGTTCTAATTTTTATAATAAATCTCCAATTTCCATAAAACTTATAATGGCTCTCTTTGCTGACTGGTACAAAGATGCTGTAATTCCCATTCCTGCTGCAAACCTCTGACAGATTTGATAACTAGCCAAAGCTAAATATGTCAAAAAGTATAAAAAATATAGTATCATTAGCTTAAAACTGATAGGAACTTAGTTATTTTTTTCTTTTGCTATATGGGTTTTATTATTGATAACACTTAGTAGCCAAAGTAAGATTGAATGCCCTTGAGTGCTCTGAAAAGACTTAGAGATTCTTGGGTACAAAGGACCTTAGAAGCTACTTCATCCATGTCCTTACAAGGTAGATGAGGAAAATAATTTCCAGAGATGTCAACTTATTTGCCTAACATCCCTTAGTGTCAATGACTTGCCATTCTGTTAAATGCAGATTTCTTAAGCTGTTCCCTTAACTGATCATAAGGAATGCAAACCATCTTACTCAGTGAATCCATGTCATGCAGAATGTCTGTGTCTGTTTTAAACAGCTTCCTTTTCTTATCCATGATCCTATTCCTTACTCTTTGCTCCACCTTCCTTTTGTCTCCACAGCTACCAGCTTCCGTTCCATGCCATGTGAATTGCATTGCTCTTGCCTTACCCAAATATATACTAAGATTTCTTCTCCTCACCTCATTTTGGCCTCAACTAATAAAATAAACAATCTCCCATTTTGGCCTTAACTAATAAACAATCTCCTAGCCATATCAGACATTTGGTGCACCTCTTATAAAATGTGCTTTTAGTAATATCCATTCTGTGTTATCTTTGCTCACAGGTTGTATTTCAAAGATAATGCAACAGGAGAGAGTTGGCACAGATTGGGTTTTTAGTGAACCAGACTATCAAATGAATGGAGCACTGAAAACTATTCAAGCGGTGGAAATACATTTCATTATAGCACAATGTCATTGCATGTCGATGAGCACACACCTGAATACAATCATTAGAAATGAAAGTTTCAGAGGCCTGAAATACCTGTAGGCAGCCTTTTCTTAGGTCAGCACTGGAAAGTTTTAGAAATGATGCACTGCTCCTTCAAAATCATTGGTAATACAGTGGCCTTCTCCAAAATTAAATCTTGTCTGGCCTGAGAAAGAAGATATGTTTCTCAAAACACCACCTGTCTCCTACTTTTTCCTTTGCCCAGAATATTCTCAGGAGAGTTTCTATTTATTATAACTAGATGTTGGTAAATTCAGTCATGTATCTTAACAGTTTTGTATACTACAAATTTAGTTTTACATTATTTATTCTGACAACTCTTCCTGACTACCTCCTATATGCTGACTTGGTGGAAAATGTTGGGGGTATAGTATGAAAGTTCATTCAACTCTAAATTTGTGAGAGTGGGAACCTTGTACTTATTCATTGATAATATACTCTACAGTTCATGCCCTGCTCAAGATAATTACACTATTTGTACTAAGTGTGATAACAGTGATATAAATGCAGAACTGGGGAAGCTGATAGGAGAAAAAGTCAAATTGATATTCTGATTCAGGAGTCCCACTATAGAAAGTGAGTCAGGTGCCTTTTTGGACAACTGAAGAAATAAACTCATCTACAGTGAAACAGTGATGAAGAAGGCCATGTCTGATCTCAGTCTAGAAGGGCAAGAAAGGGGGAAGAATGTTCAAATGTAAAAAGACCCAGATATGTTGTACAAAATGCTACTTTCAGCATCTGCCATTACTCATGGAAATTTCAAAACGTCAGAAAGAGGAGCTGAGATTCCTGAGAAGTGAGTGCTTTGCTAAAAACTTAGGGGGGCTTTCACAGAATGACTAGAAGGCTTTGTAGTCTTCTTTGGATATATTTATGCTTCTTTCAAACAGATAGAATAAGAACAAAAACTGGCAAAAAGCCAACTAAACAAACCAACAAAATAAACAGCACTTCATTACCTAAATCCCTATTGGCTTTGTCAATGAACAAGGGGTTAAATATAAAAGGAACTGGTAAAGTAGATACAGATTTGTGTCCTGGCAAAAGAGACAGATAGCAAATAAGCAAGTTTATACTAATGGGCTGCTGTAGCATTTTGTATATTTATAATAAGGTCTAAAACTACGGAATCTGCTGGTAAATGATAAACATCTTAAATTCAGTTAGAAAATCAAGAATATCTAGAGTAGTAGGAAAAATATAAAGCTTAAATCTAAAATTAAACTCACGAGTATAAACAATTCAAGCAAGAGCCAGGTGTTGGATGCAAAGTCAACTAAAATTTTAGCGACTTCAGTGTTATTTTAGCTAGCAGGAATCATTTCAGGAGGCTGGAAGGCACAGCTTGCCATACCCAAGAGATTGAGCTTACATCCCAAGCTTAGAATAGAACCTTTCCTGGTTATGCTGTTGGTATTTTAAGAAACATGACAGCCCCATCTGCCATCCATATGAGAAGTCACTCTTTCTAAGATGTCATGAATTTATGCCTGTAACCCCAAACTAACAGGAAAAGGAAATATCATTCTCCCCCATCTCCTTCCAAGAAAGGTTTAATGTGCAATAGTCTAGCACTCTTTCCAAGAAGATAACCAAAGATTTTCTTCTACAAATATATATCAAAGTATGTCAATATCCAAAGAGTACAAGAGGTAAAAAAAAAAAAAAAAAAGGGTAGCAATACTCACAATGACTATTTTTACCTTAAAATTTCCTTGCCAAATCTTCACTAATCACTTGACATGCATTATCTCTTTTAAATCTAATCCTTACAATGACTCTCAGAGTTTAGTTACAGCTATAATCATTTAGCAGATGAAAAAAATCCTTAGAGAAATTAAGATACAGGTTCAATCAATCCACAATGATAGCAAAGTTAACAGAACTAGGATTCAAGTCCACATTTTTCTGATGCCAAATGTCATGATCTTAACTATTCTGACATAGTGTTTCTATAAACATGTTACTCCCTTGATTACAATCTTTTGACAGCCCCTCATCACCTGTAGCAAGTTTCCTCATTCTGCCATAAATTGGCTCTAGACAGAATTCTGGGTGTCTATAAACATGGACGAGAAAACAATAACATTTTCATTTTTACCAACCCCTTCACTTTGGCATCTCCTTCATTTACGAATGTAGGCAAAACACTATAGCAGCATTAGTAGTACCTCCAACTTTGTCACTAATAGAAAGCACAGATATTTTCATACCACTTAACAGTTGCAAAATATCTCAAAATATTATTTATTGCCATCACCATTTTTGTAATTATGTTAGTTGTTAGGCCTGCCGCTACACCTCGTCATTTACTGTACTCATAAAGAAACAATATATATATTATTATATCACAATTTAAAAACTATTTTGGTTCAAGCTAAATGCCTTCCTTTGAAATCCTAATAGTCTTATTTTATATCACTTAAAAATATCATTCTGATGAGTCTGTAGGCTTCACTAGACTACCAAAGAGTTGCATGGCACACAAAATTTAATTTAAGAAACACTGCTCCATAGGATATGATTCAAACACTCTTATATGGCCTCCAAAACTTTTCATGGAGTCTATCGGACAAAGAGCATTTCCTGGCCCAAGCTGAGCCCATAAGAATCTCTTGTAATGGTTTCTGAGCTGGAATTGAGGATTGAATCAGCTTCTCTCTGGGAACATAGTTTTGAAGTTGTTAAGCTGTGAAGTCTTTGGTGGCTGTGTTTCTCTCATTGAAGTCAAAGAAGCCTCTATGTGTTAGGGGAGAATAAAGCTAAATAAATACATCCATAAGTAAAGTTACATCAGTAGGTCTTAGTCACCTCTATTGTCTTACTGTCTGCCCCCAGGCTCAATTTAAAATTCTTCTAAATTGATTAACTTCATGCTTTCTATCTCCTTCCAAGATGACCCTGTTTATCATCAAGATGCACACCCAGGTTAATCTTTAACAATGACTGTGTTCACATCACATCACTCCTCAAAAAACTTCCATGACTGTCCATTGTGGACAAATCAAAGTTCAGACTCCTTCAGTGGATGTACATTCAAGAATTTCCATGTAACAGACCCACCTTGCCTCTCCAACTTAGTCTCAACTTCTTCCTCTCCTTCCTTTTATTATAGCCAAACTGGATCAATCACTATTTCTTGTTTGTGGCTCTTTACTTTCCTCCCTCTGTGCTTTTAATTAAACTCTTCCCTGTACCTGGGATGCCTCTTGAATCTTCACATGTCTAAATCATACTTACTTGTCAAGGTCTGGCACAAATATAACCATCCTCACCCCATCCTAATATCTGATTCTTCCCAGTAGAAATAACATTTATTTTCTGAACTTTATTTACAATCCACCTATCCCATCCACTGGCCATTTACCCTATTCTATCTAATTATATAATTATTTCATATATAAATTTTCTCCCATAATAGTAATAGTAGTAAGAACAATTGAGCATTTAGCCTATGCCAAGGAATGCTACCAAGGAAGTTGGATAAACACTTTAATTGGATTGTCTTATTTAACTCTCACAACAACCCTGTGAGTTAAAAACTATTATTGTACCATTTTACAGATGAAGAAACTGAGGTAATAACAATTAGAACACTTACAAAAGGGTGGAAATACTAGCTCTCAAAACTAGGCAGCCTGAATGTAGAACTCACCATCAGCCATGCTCACTACTCTGCCTTCTCTCTTAGACTGGAAACAAACCAAAGACAGTTCTGAGTTTGGTACAGCTTAATAGCCTACACAGTGCCCAACATCGTGCTCTGGGTATAGACTATCCTCAATAAAGATGTGGGTGAATCATTTTTAGATATTTACCTAAGGATCACAGTATTTGAGACAAAAAGAAACTTAGAAAAAAAGTTTAGTTTCTCTTTCTAAAAAACATTTTACTTCTTTTTAGAGTGGCATCATCAGCTGTGAACTTAACTTTTTCATATTTACTAAGCTAAATAAAGTATGTAACATGATGGCTACACGTAATAGTTGTTCAGTAAACGTTAGTGGTAATTATTGAGGGTTTTTCCCGCTGTTATTGCTTCCATTGCCACAGTGAGTTAGGAAGGAAGGGTTAGGCACTGTACATCAGAGGATACTGTCTTTAGCAGGCTGAACAATATGGTGAAGATTATGGTCTAGTTGGTTTCAAAGCCAGAACTGAAACCAGTGGTTTTTCATTTTTAGCCTGGTGCTTAAACCAGCAGAGCTCACATCTCTCACCTAATCTCAAGAATCACATCGGCTTCTTTAACAAAGACTAGAAATGAAATCCATTCATTACTGGCCTGTGACATATTTAGTAGCATTCAGAAACTCAATTTCTATGATAATCTTTATTCATTTATTTAAAACAGAAGTTGTAATGAAAAAAAATTGAAGCTGATTTATGTACTTAAGTAGCACCAGAAAATGCAAGATGTTATGCAACTTCAATTTTTAAAATAGCATTTTCTTCCACCTCAGAATCACAAGCTTAGGAAAAATAACCAAACTTTGTTTTGAAGTCCCCGGCGTTTGTCATTTCACGGCAAATTTTAAAATGCTTAAAGATAACATCTTTGATTCATTCTGGCTGGGAAGATGAAGCCCATCTAATAACAAATGCTAGTGTTCCAACTTCAAAAGATATATACTGCTAAGTCATTCTCTATTTATCATTTATCGTCTGAGTAATAAAAGAAAAATGTTGCACAGACTATATGGACAGAAGAGGAAAACTTAAACAGCTCTATGCAACAGACATGCCTTTCTCTAGAGACAACTCCAATTATCTTAACTGTAATAAGAAGTTAATTGTTAGTAGCCTTCCCTCTGCCAGCTTTCTTCAAGTTCAGTCCCCAAACAAGCAGATTGCCTTCAAAGTAAATAGAGATTCATTACAGGAATGGGGGAATGCGAGTGCTCAAGCTGGAAGCAATGACCCAAGGGCTTCATATTCTATTCAATCTCTGACTTTCTACAGAGACTCTAAACAGATGACAAATTACTCCCAACTTGAATTCAACAACTGTCTACTCTCTCCACCTCGGCCCCATTGCCCTCCCCTCCCCTTCCCTAATACGATGCTCTTGCACTGTACCCTACCTCTATTAATAACACCATGATCTATCCGGCCACTGTGTCCCTTCATGGTCCCTACAAAGATTTCTATTCAACTGGGCTGGCCTCTCGTCTAATACCTGCCCAGATGCTAAGGAATTTGGTCCTTTTCATGCTATTTTTTTCTACTACTTCCCCACCAGAGGTGGCGAGTTCAGCTTACCACTTTCATGTTTTGTTAAAAGCAAAAATAACAATCCCAATCACTGTGCCATGCAAACTGGAGGAGATCTATTCCTTTAGGGAACTTGTTGCAACAGGAATATCACATTCATCAGCAAGAATATGGCCTCAGCTTGTGAAGGGCCTGGCAAACTGTCAGACCTCAACTCGCATACCCTCTTTCGCTAAGCCTTTATTTTCGACCGGCATCTTTCCAGTCTCTCAAGCAGAGCTGAGAAAGGGAACTCAGAACTGGAGTTCTGACAGCAGCATGTCATAGAGTTTTATCGTTCATGTCAAAAACAGCTGCTGCCACTTTTATTATCTGGGTCAGTTTTATAGTTTCCCAAGTACTAGAAGAACACTGGTTAAAAGGGCTCCTGGCTACTTTTGGCTGTTCTCTTCGACCTCCCATACAAGTACTCTTCTAATAGAAGGAGAGACAGAGAGAGAGAGACAGAAAAAGAGAGAATGTGATGTAAGCCTAGTTTTTGACTAGACTTCAGGTGGCAAAGAAATTCTAGAATGACTGCAGATGAGGCCATATCAACTGGAAAAAGCCGTTTAGATTAAGACAGTGCTCTCCAAAGGGAAGGCAAAATCATCCATTAAGGAATGGAAGAAATATTGGAACTTCTTTTCCTATTTTTTAAAATCTCAGTGTTTCAAATCTTTATCTTACATACATGTTTTTATATGTACATAGAATATTAATAAGGTGGCAAATTTACGTAATTTGTTTTTAAAAATTTATGTACAAATATTGGTGGAAGTCCAAGTATGTCTTACCTGTATTGGTGTGCTATCAAGAATATTTGGAAACCACTAGATTATTACATTACCCAAATAACAGAAACACATTTAGAGGTACAATAACATCCCAGCTATTCACTTTTGTTGAGTCATTTGCCTGTATCTCATGGACTCAGGGTCAAAGCCATGTTTTTGCTTCAATATATAGTCTAGTTTACAAGAGTAGAGGGCAGAGTTGTTGGCATTTCCATCCATAAGAATACTCTTGAAATGTAATCTTTAGATTTTTACATTCCTCTAAACCAGAAACCTCATAGTCTCCCTAAAACTCTCCCTCCTCACAAAAATACTAACTACTCACCAAGGACTGCTTACTTTTATCCCTAGATACTGCCTCAATCTTTCCCTCCACTCCATTTGCCCTGCAGCTGTGCCACCATCCACATTGTGAACAGTGGGTCTTCTGGGATTGATTACACAGCACACGGCCTTGACTTGTATTTAGTGATTGTGTCTATGTTTACTTCCCTAACTTGGGTACTTATCACTTCTCTTCTCACTGACTGCCATTGCCCTTGCCTTTTATTGTCTCCCTTCAAACAATCTTTCTTAGGGCATATTTGATCAGGACCTACACACGTATTTCTAAAAGTCATCTGTGGTTTACCATTGCCTTCAAAATGAAGTTTGAGCTCCTTTGCATGAGATAGTACATGTATTCTATCATCTAAAACCAGGTTCATCTCCCAGCATTCCCCTTACACTTACAATCCTGAAATCCTGAATTTGTTGTAGTGTCCCACACATATCTCATGTTTCTTTGGATCTCCATGTTTTTGTGAACTAACTTCCAACTGCCTAGGATGCCCTTCATTCCCTACTCTCAACCTCCATTTGCCTAGGTAACTCTGTTCTTTCTTCAAGCTCTGTTCTGTTCTCAAAGAAGAAAACTTACTTTAACTTTCACACTTGGTTCATACTTTATACTATTAGACCTCTATCACTTCGTTTAATTTATTAAATTTATTCTCACCATGTCATATTCATATGATCTATGTGTCAGCCTCTTCCCTAGACTGGGAGTTCTTTGAAGTCAAGGACCTTCTCTTATATTTTTGCATTCCCAGTGCCTAACACATCCCTTGGTACTGAGCTAGTTTATAGCTTATACAAGTGGGTAAGACTACAAGTAAAATAGAAAAAAATAAAAGCCCTTTTATCATTTAAAGTATTCCCTAAAGAACATGGATTCTAGTAATTCAACATATCCTTGTTCTGCTGCACGTTTATGGGTTTGGGTTTGCAAGTTTTGCTCAGAAGCTGAGAATAACTGTATTTCTATGCACAAGAGAGGGGAAATGTTAGATTATCCCAGAGAGGATAATCTGGGAAGGATGAGGAGAGGAGAAGACACAGTGAGAGATGTAAGCAAGCTGGCAACATGGTAGATAACTGAGTGTTGCATGAGGAGGTGCCTCCCATTCTTCACCCCACCCCTGCATCTTCAGCTCATATTACTAATTCACAAAATCTGTGGCATGAATATACATCTTGTGGAAACTGGAGAAAAGGATAAGGGATAGCATATGCGTATGGAAGAATGAGGAACAGAGAAGAGCCTGAGAGCAAATGTCCATGGAAATGAGTAGCAATCCTGAGAAATTCAGATTCCACAGGCATGGAATTAGCCAGGATCGAAACTGAGTAAGTTTAGATCTCTGAGAAGCAAAGGAGCCCTGGCTAACATCTGGACACACACACACGCACACACGCGCACACACACACACACACATACACACACACACACACACACACACGGAAGACGTAATGCACAGTCACAGAACTCTATGCATTTGAAAAGACTTGCCAGGAATCCATTGCAAGGGTCTCTAAGTAAACAATGCAATACATGTAAAAAGTAAAACAAATAGAGCATCATTAAATTCTAGAGAGGACAGAGATAATGCTGAGCCAGGTTAATCAGGAAAAGCCTTTTTGGAAAAAGCAAGAATGAAACTGGGATCTGTAGGATCTGGAGAAATGAGTTTAACTGGACATAATTTAGGAAGGGAATAACCACAAGTGCAGAAGCAGTAATTGAAAAAAAAAAAAAGAATCAATCAATCTGACTAGGACCGAGGGTATACTTGAGACAAATAATATATTTTCATCCAGAAATGTAGCATCTCACCTCTTTGAACTGGTATCAAATAGCTTAACATTCTGACCAAATGCTTTCATTCTGCTATCAATCATCTCATTACCAATTTTTATGCTCTAAAAAACAAGCCATTCTATTAAGAATTTTCAGGAATAAGAATACTCTGAGCATCTCTGACTAATAATTTCATATTCCTCTATGGCCCTTTACTAACCACAGCATTTGAATTATTTTGACAAAAACAATTCTTTCTCTTATTATTTATATTGTCAAGACCAGCCCTAGCACTTTGCACAGCATTAAATTCTTTCCAAATCCTCGATATCACGGAGGCTATTTCTCACCCTGGCATCTAGAAGATGAGGTAACTAGATGATGTTTTGTAAAGTTCCGTTAAAATTATGAGGAATTGTACCTGCCACTTTATATTCATTTATACCACGGATACTTACTGTTTTTATCAGATAGACTAAGCTGAATTTTCTTGTTTTCATAGAGGGCAGCAGTTAAGAGTCTCTAGAAAAGGACTGCCTGGGCTCAAATCCTGGTTCAACTCTGTACTGAGATATCTGACCTTAGGCAAGTTACTTCATGTGTCTCTGCAACTCTGCATTTGTAAAATGTTGATGCTAATAATAGGACCTCCTAGTCTGTATGGATTAAATGAGCTAATGTAAATGCATGTGTATTAATTACAATTATGTTCAGCTCCGAGAAACAAAGACCCAGAGAAAGAAGTTCACAGGTGGTATGGTGGCTCCACTGTATCAGGGAGCTCTCACTCTCTCCTTACTCTACAGTGTTTAGCTTCTATTCCTGTGATCGTTTCATTTCCCTAAAAGCTGTGAAGCCTGGAGATTTCACATTTCAGGAAGCAGGAGGAAGAGGCAGAGGACAGAGTATCACCTGTAAGGATACTTCTTGGACACCCCACACAACAGCCTCACTATCTTCTCATCAAGCAACACTTATCACATGATCTACACGTGAAGGACATTAAGAAAGGGGTAGAAGGCAGTTATCGTAATCTTTACAGATTTTGCATTAGTTTCTTTAAAAAAAAAAAACTTACAATCAACAGATTTTCTTATCTACACCCTCATTGTCGTAAAACTAGAGTTATACACAGACTTCACTCAGAATCCCAATTAGTCACATGATAAAGTCAAAGATTTCATATGTCATTGAAACCATATATCCATTTTCTGGGTCCAGTTAATGCCTGTCTCATTTTCATTATGTCAGTACTATATAGCATTAATATGAGCCTAAAAATATATATGTGCTTCAGAATGACCCTCTGCAAATATCACTTTGGAAAAATATGAAGACTACTTACTTGGGAAAAACAGATGTATTTGTTGTCCTAAGCTAAGAACTTTCAAGTTTATCCAATTTTCATATATGGTGTTTATTCAGGGTTTAAACTAGAATATCCTAAGTTCTCAGTGTGGTAAATAGCCAAAAGAAAATAGGCGTGCTTATAAATGATTAGCCTGCAAAATATCATGTTAACACTCTTCCTGAACAAACACAAAAATCTATGCTTCCAATTTGTTTTTCTGCCCAATAAACTCAATTACTTGGGATGTGATTAAGGTACCATTACTTCAATAACACTGATGCATATACTTAGTCACATGGATCACATACTTAGAATAAAAACTTGCCAGAAGTGAATTGTTGGAAGAGTTGAGGGCTCAAAACAGCAAAATCACTCATAATTCAGTCAATAATACCTTCAGGAATGAAGGCACCGGTTCCAGTAGAGAACAGAGCTATTCTGAATATTACATGGTTAACTCTGCTATTCCTTTTCCTAGGAATAAAACGAGTTTGCAGCACTGTATTGGACAAGAATTTGGGTTCCTGTTCAAAATGGCTGGAAATATCCAAAAATAGACTTTTATAACCATATGCTCCAAAAGATAGTTATCGCATCAGAAAACTAACTACAGTGAGGGTTGCTGAAGTTTCAAGGGCTTACCATAGATCTGTTAGTGTCTGATAGAAATAAGTTTTGAAAATTGGGGGTAGGGTACTAAGAACTATAAATAGAACTAAAATGGGTGATAACTATGGATATTTTTGCAAGGCAGCTTTAGGAAAGCCAAAGGAAGGCAAAGTAAACTGTATTCAAGCCAGGACTTGCAATCCTGAGTTGGTTTCTGAGAAAAAAATGATATGCATGTAAAAGGGCAGTAAAGAGAATTGATAAAACCAACCTTTATTGATATTTTCTGTTGTGTTCTTATGTACTCTGTCATGAAATACCTAATCCTGTAAACAAAAGATTTTGAAAAACATACTTTGCTGCACATGGTTATTTCTCCCTAGCTATTTTGGCTGAAAAGATGGGGGAAAAATAATTGCCTAATTTTTGTTCATTTAAAGAAAACAATCTAAAAGTATAGCAGGACCTAGGAGACAGGGGTCAATTGATTTCTTTACAGAAGAATATAAATAATGGCACATAGGATCAAATTTTTCTTCTAATGTGTACAGGTTCTGTGTTTAAGATACCTATCAAAACACAGTGCGTGGGAAGGATGAATTTTCTTGCCTGTGGTTATATCTAGTGGTGAACTGGAGCTGCTAGAATTGGTCAGCAAGAGCCAAGAGTTAAATGTTCAGGAATTTTGTCAACTAGTTTTGAAACACAGCTACCACTAAAAAATTGTTATAAAACCTCACAATTGAAAAATTGTAATAAAAACAAAGGTCATAAACACTCAAAACTTATCATTTCCTAATTATTTTTGCTATACTTTACTGTTAATTATGCTCTTGAGGTTATTTACAGCTATTTTATCTGTATGATGGAAATACTATATAATAGTAGATTCTGTGCATCTCTTCCAAATGCCACGTTCAGTGACATTACAATGGTAGCTTGAAATTGGCTATTCTGGGAGTATTTACACCACAGAAACCATCAAATGCTATGAATTAAAGGTTGATTTATTGTTTTGTTGATTGTCTAGACTCAAAGTGATGGAAAATATTAATAATAAAGATTAAATTTAAAGTGGATCATGTATCTAGCTGTTATATTATGAATTTCCACCCAAAACAAGGAAATTTTCTTCTGGTATCCAAAAATTATTATTCGAAACAGCAAAGAAATCGCTTGCATGATTGAAGAATGAATAAAGTTGCAACCAACATTTTCATTGTTTCACTTTCATCTTACTCATTAAAGTAAATGAAAATATCAATCAATATTCATGTTGGGTCTACACTCATTTATCAGTCACAAGCGATACGTTTATCAAATCTGATAGTAATCAAGCATTTATTTGTAGTCTGATTCTGTCAGATTGTTGAATTGCAACCATAGGTAGGCTGCAGATAGAAGAATTTAACAAAACTAGCAAAATCATTTAGAATCAATTGATTATATGGAATTCACAATACAGAATATTGTTAATTTCATTATTATTTGTAAGTTTTGTGCTTGCAGCCTTAATATCATTAAAGTTTGTTATAAACTTAAGTACACATATATAAGCATGCTTTTTTTTAAATCAGTGAACCTGTTGTTAAACATCTGCAGTACACCACTGTTAATATCTAGGTTATATAGCATTCCTCTAAAAGTATATCACCTCAATAACAGTGTGGCTTTGTGCTCTAAGAATTTAAGCAATCCATTCTTGAATCTATTTATATGTTAACTTGCATTTCTTTTTGCCCTAAGTGTTAGCAATTATTATGGTGTAAGTTATTACTTTTCCTGGGTTGGTTGAAAACTTCAGGTACAGTATTTAAGAATGTGATGAATTTATATTCATCCTACTCATATTCTGCCCATTTGAGTCCATCTATCTCAATCATGTCTCCTCTCAGCTTCCATTATTTCAAAATGAAGATCCTTCACCTAACTGATTGGGGCTCTCTGCCTTTGCTTGTTTCTGTTATTTAGAAATCTCTTAGAAATCAAAGATCATGATACGCATCATTCACTTGATCAAAGTGTTTTCCCAGATTATCCACTAAAACTTTCAAAACTCAGAATCTAGAAAGCCCAGAAAAATTTATGCCAACATCAGAAGCATCAATAACAGGGGGTGAGTTCCACTCTCAATCCTGTGCCATAGACTACAAATGGCAGATGAATAAAAGAATCAAGATCAAAACAGAAATGAGACCACACTGGGAATGGAAAAAGAAAATAATAAGAGTACTGGATTATGGTCAAGAAAGCATCCCTGTGCCTGCAGACTAGCAGTAATAGTTTTCCAAATTGAGGTGATCTATAAGTAACCGGCTGTAAGTAGAGGATTCTTTTATTTTTAAAATATTAGTAACACCTACAACATACCATACACTGCACTAGGTACTAGGGGTATACAGTCAGCAAGACACGCTTAGCACCTGTCTTCAGGGAGCCTACACTCCCTGATTTGGGAGGGATAACTTTGTCATTTGGCTTCTCAGGGAATCACACTTGTTCTCTATTTCCATTGCAGTATTTGTCCTTTCCTTGGCCTTCAGAGCTGTACCATCCAAGACCATTCTGAGAAATATCTTGATTTCAAACATTTATACAAATTTATATTACTATATCCCACCAAATTAGTGTTATACTCATTCACTCCCTAGTTTTTCTTACTTCTCCTCTTCATTAGAATAGTATGTAGGGCTTTACCTCATTCACCTCTTTCACCTTACTCTCTGACCACATATTTTGTTATTTTCCCACTCTTTCATTCCACTCCAGCCACACTGGTCCCCTTGCTGTTCCTCTGACATGTGAGGCACAGTCCACATTTAAGGAATTTGTGCTGGATATTCCCTATGCCTGGAAAGTTCTTCCTCATAGATATTCACATGAGTAACTCCTCTACATCCTTCAAATCTTGGTTTAATGTCACTTTCTTAATAAGACCTGCCCTGACTACCTGTGATGGCTATTACATATGTCAACTTGACTAGGCTATGGTGCCCAGTTGTTTGGTCAAATTCTAGTCTAGATATTTCTGTGAAGGCATATTGTAAATGTAATTAACATGTACAATTAGTTGACTTTAAGTAAAGAAGGTTACTTTTAACAATATGAATGGGACTAATACATAGCTGAAGGCCTTAAGAGCAAAAACTGAGGTTTCCAGGAGAAGAAAGAATTCTTCCTCAAGATTGTAAGATAGATCCTGCCTGAGCTTCTAGCCTGCTGGCCTGCCCTACAGTTTTCACTACTTGCCAGCTCCCACAAACAAGAGAGCCATTCCTTAAAATATATTTCTGTTTCTCTGTCTCTCTCTCTGTCTCTCTGTATCTCTCTGCCTGTGTCACTCTCTCTCTGTGTATGTGTGTGTATATATATATATATATATATATATATATGCATATATATTCATATATTCCATATTTGTGTCTCTCTCTCTCTATTTCTCTTTATTTGTATAGATAGATAGATGTAGAGATAAAGATTTAAGATTTTAAGGAATTTTTAAGGAATGTGCATGCGTGCGCGTGTGTATGTGTACAGAACCAATAGGAGAACCCTGAATGATACACAACTCTACTTACAATTGCACTCCCTGGAACTTCCAATTCCCCTTATTTTTCTATACTCATTTTCCCCCATAGAATTCTTCACATTAAAACAAATCCTCAATTTACTCTTTTTTTAGTGTATTATTTATTGACTATCTCCACCCACAGTAGAAAGAAATACTATAAAGGCAGAGAATGTTGTCAGTTTTGTTCACTGATGTGTCTCAGTGAATAAAACCAGCCGAAACAATGCCTGACACATGGTGGATGCTCAACAAATATTTCTTGAGGTTTGTCTTCCAAAGAATAATGTACAAGACAAAAATTATGATAATTATTTCTATGACTAAAAAAAATTTTGCCACCATTATCTGAATGTTTAATAATATTATTATTAACAATTCCTATAATTTATAATAATATTTCATGTCTATAATAATTCCTATAAGACATACTATAATCTCATTTTTTGTGTGTACATCATTTAAAATTATAAGAACCCTAACAAGTAGGTGCTATGATTTTTCGCAGTTTTCCAATGAGGATCCTGATTTGCAGAGAGATTAGATGACTTGCCCAAGCTCATATAGCCCACAAATGGAAGCATTCAGTACATGGGCTAAGACTCATGTAGTCTTCCTCTGGACGCTATGCTCTTAATTTCTCTGATTCTGGGAACAATTTGAGGTATTAAATTCTCCAAATTACTTCACATGACTGGAAAGACCAACAAAGTTAAATGTGGCCAAGTTATATGTAAAAACAGCAGGGTCGTGCCCTAATATGACACACCTCAAATGTATACTCTTCTAGTAATTTGTCTTGCTTTCATTCTGCCCTAAAGAAACACTAGGGTTTTATTTTAGCAAGACTTTTATCTTTCCACTCAAAGCCTTCCACTGTTATAAATAGTTCATCTGTATTTTAAAATGATGAACTATAAATCTTCCTAATAGCCACGCATATCTCCTCAGAAGACCCTTCATACTGCCTGCATTTTATTATTACAATTTGTCAGATTGGTTGGCAATTGAGAGACTCGTTTTTATCTATCAGTTATAATATGTTTTGAAATAACACACAATTTAAGCACATATTCATTGATCATCTTTTCCCAATTTTTCTGTAGTAAAACTCATGTGACTTTGAAATCAAGTTGCTTTACAAACTTTCGGGAAATAACCAGAGAATGGATGTGAAGAGAAATAGCTTCCACTAAATGTTTGATTCAAAGATATGCCCATTAAAATGAGGCCCCAAGAAATGTCTGTGTCTGAAATAAAGTGATCATCATGTACGAGAGAGCTCATGGTGGCTGCTGGTCTTCTTGAGCACACTTAAAAACTGTGAATGTGATTGAATTTTTTCCCCAGGATATATATACCTCAAAGGATATTCAGGCTACATATGATAATGGAATTTTCTTCTGCTTTTATTATATCAAGATCAGACATTTTTCTAATAATAATCTACCTCTTTATCCCCTCTTATAGGGAATCAATCTTAAGGAAGGTACAAGCTCTAAATGATATGCAGGCTTCAAATTCCAGAAAACCACTGTATTATTTTGATTGCAAATGACTGAAGAGTAAACTGACTTGGACAAAAAATAAAAATTATTGTTCTATAGAACGAAAAGTTCAGGAATAATCAGCAACATCTGAATCCAGATGTTCTCCGTTCCTCAACATCGCTTTCTTCTCTGTCAAATTTATTCCCAGAAGACAACTTATACTGGAGTAGGAAGTTGGCCACCACTTAGATCCAGCTTTGCCTCTTCATAGCTTATCAACTTCACTTGGGATGAGTGAAAAAAAATATTAATTTTTTCTTCTGAACGTTTTCGGATATGACTTTTGGATTTGAATCCCACTGACCTAGTTGGTTTTGCTTACCCATCGCTCACCCTATCCGTGAAGCCACTGAGCTAGAACATTCTCATTGACTAAGCCTTTGTCAGATGCCAACCCTCAAAACAGGATTGGGGAAGATCAGCACCACCCAAAAACATAGACTGACAGTGGACAAGGGGTGTATCCTATCTCACTATTCACTAAAATAGCTCACTATTCATTCCATGTTCTTTAAGAAACAGAATATCAAACACAACCAAAAACCACTATTAAAATAGAGAAAAAATTGCTGCTACCTCTAGTCTGTAATATGTTTTTCCTGAGAGGCAGCCGGGCAAAGAATGAAAATCAGTGAACTGGGAATCACGAAGCTCAGGTACAAGTTCTGGCTCAGCTACCATCTAAATAAATGAATTTCTATAAGTCTTACTGCTTAAGAATTCAAGTTCTAGAAACAGCATTCCGAGAATCAAATCTGTAACACGTTCTAGGTAGTTGGCCTTGTGTAATGTTACGGATTGAATTGTGTTCCCAAAAAGATTTGTGGAAGTGCTAACCCCGGGCACTTGTGAATGTGTCCTTATTTGGAAATAGGATCTTTGCAGATGCAATCAAGTTAAGATGAGGTCATTAGAGTGGACTTTAATCTAACATGACTGATGTTCTTATAAGAAGGGAAAACAGAGATAGACAGAAACAGAGAGAATTCCATGTGATGACAGAGACAGAGATTAGAGTGATTCATCTACAAGCCAAGGAACACCAAAGATTGACTACCACCACCAGAAGCCAGAATGAGGAAAAGGATTCTCCCCTACAGGTTTTGGAAGGAACACAACCATGTCAACACCTTGATTTTGGACTTCTAGCTTCAATAATTATGAGAAGGTAATTTCTGTTGTTTTAAACCATCCAGTTTGTGATATTTTCTTACAACAGCCCTAGAAAACTAACATAGGAAATATTCCTAAATTGTTTAAGCCCTAGTTTCCTCAAATACAAAATGGGAGGATATGATTACCAGCCTCATGAGATTATTGGGACAATGCATATTGAGAGTTTAACGCAGGGCCTAGCACAAAACAGGTACTGAATAATGGAAGATGTTGTTTACTCTAACTGAAGGCTGTCAACACGATTAAGAACTCACCACTCACAACATCATATGTTTCAGGGGGTCCTCATAAAAAACTGCTAGACAGAATGGGGATTCTTATTGCTATGTTACATATGAAGTAACTGAGACTAAAATAAGTTCAAAAAACTTATCCGAATTCACACAGCTGCTGCATGATGGAGATGGGGTTCAATCTGAAGCATTCTGAATATTAGTGGGAATTTCTTCACCCATAGAAATGTATGTCTCAGAGTAGCATGGGTCTCTTTATCCCGTGGGGTTGAAGGTGTAATATTACTGAATACATTTCATGTGCATCACTTTTCTAGGTGAATTATAATCACTAATACACTGAATGCTATAACAACCACCTAGGCAGCTGAAGGCCCATTCTTGGGGAGAGGAAACTGAGATTCAGAAAAGAGAGTTATTTACTCAAAGTCACACAATTTGTAATAATAGAAGTAAGATTCAAAAACCTAGATGCCTTACACTTCTCATTTCATTTCCTCCTACAATCCATCAAACACAAAGGGCCAACTAAGATTGTGTGCATGCTGTTTGTAAGGAAACACAAAAGATCCCAAATAGCCAAAGCAATCTTGAGAGAGAAAAACGGTGCTGGAGCAATCAGGCTCCATGACTCCAGACTATACTACAAAGCTACAGTAATCAAGACAGTATGGTACTGGCACAAAAACAGAAATATAGATCAATGGAACAGGATAGAAAGCCCAGAGATAAAAGCATGCACATATGGTCACCTAATCTTTGATAAAGGCAGCAAGAATATACAATGGAGAAAAGACAGCCTCTTCAATAAGTGGTGCTGGGAAAACAGGACAGCTACATGTAAAAGAATGAAAATAGAACACTTCCTAACACCATACATAAAAATAAACTCAAAATGGATTAGAGACCTAAATGTAAGGCCAGACACTATAAAGCTGTTAGAGGAAAACATAGGCAGAACACTCTATGACACAAATCACAGCAAGATGCTTTTTGACCCACCTCTTAGAGAAATGGAATAAAAACAAAAATTTAAAAATGGGACCTAATGAAACTACAAAGCTTTTGCACAGCAAAGGTAACCATAAACAACACAAAAAGACAGCCCTCAGAATGGGAAAAAAATATTTGCAAATGAAGCAACTGACAAAGGATTAATCTCCAAAATATACAAGAGGCTACTGCAACTCAATATCACAAAAACAAACAACCCAATCCAAAAATGTGCAGAAGTCCTAAACAGATAGTTCTCCAAAGAAGATATACTGATGGCCAACAAATACATGAAAGGATGCCCAACATCATTAATCATTAGAGAAATGCAAATCAAAACTACAATGAGGTATCACCTCACACAGGTCAGACTGGCCATCATCAAAAAGTCTACACACAATAAATGCTGAGAGGGTGTAGAGAAAAGGGAACCCTCTTGCACTGTTGGTGGGAATGTAAATTGATAGAGCCACTGTGGAGAACAGTATGGAGGTTCCTTAAAAACTAAAAATAGAACTACTATATGACCCAGCAATCCCACTACTGGGTATATACCCAGAGAAAATCATAATTCAAAGAGTCATGTACCACAATGTTCATTGCAGCACTATTTACAATAGCCAAGACATGGAAGCATCCACCGATAGATGAATGGATAAAGAAGATTTGGCACATATATACAATGAAATATTCCTCAGTCATGAAAAGAAATGAAATTGAATTATTTGTAGTGAGGTGGATGGACCATTAGAGTCTGTCATACAGATGGAAGTATGTCAGAAAGAGAAAAACAAATACCATATGCTAACACATATATATGGAATCTAAACAAACAAACAAAAAAGGTTCTGAAGAACCTAGGGGCAGGACAGGAATAAAGATGCAGATGTAGAGAATGGACTTGAGGACATGGGGAAGGGGAAGGGTAAGCTGGAACGAAGTGAGAGAGTGGCATGGACATATATACACTACCAAATGTAAAATAGTTAGCTAGTGGGAAGCAGCCACATATCACAGGGAGATCAGCTCAGTGCTTTATGACCACATAGAGGGGTGGGATAGGGAGAGTGGGAGGGAGAGTCAAGAGGGAGGGGATATGGAGATATATGTATAAATATAGCTGACTCACTTTGTGATACAGCAGAAACTAACACACCATTGTAAAGCAATTATACTCCAATAAAGATGTTAAAAGAAAAAGATTGTGTGTATGCTGTTGGCTGTGCATAATGGTAGCATAATTTATCACAAGCCGTTTGGACAATATGATTCAGTTTTTCCAATATTTATTTGGATATGTTAAAGTAACCTTTACTTCCTTTTTTTTTTTTTTTTTTTTTTTTT
>NW_020175186.1:9690207-9757848 GCF_003031525.2 Neophocaena asiaeorientalis asiaeorientalis
TTTTTGCGGTACACGGGCCTCTCACTGTTGTGGTCTGTCCCATTGCAGAGCACAGGCTCAGGACGCGCAGGCTCAGGGGCCATAGCTCACAGACCCAGCTGCTCCGCGGCATGTGGGATCTTCCCGGACCGGGGCACGAACCCGTGTCCCCTGCATCGGCAGGCGGACCCTCAACCACTGCGCCACCAGGGAAGCCTTTTTTAAAGACCTGCTTCTTGCCTTCCCAGCACTGTTAAGAGACTGACAACTTGTCACAATATTTATCAGGACAAAATGATATGAATATAAATGGTGCTATCTTCTTTAAGAGACAACTTCTAGATGCTTCACTTGTAGTTCCAGTTTTCAAGCCCTGGATCTTTTCATGACACTTGGTTCCACCCAGAAGCATTTTTTTTTAATAATTAATTAATTTATTTATTTATTTTGAATTTTATTTTATTTTATTATACAGCAGATTCTTATTAGTCATCAACTTTATACACATCAGTGTATACGTCAATCCCAATTGCCCAATTAATCACACCCCCACCCCCACCACCCAGCAGCTTTCCCCGCTTGGTGTCCATATGTTTGTTCTCTACATCTGTGTCTCAATTTCTGCCCTGCAAACTGGTTCATCTGTACCATTTTTCTAGGTTCCACATATATGCGTTAATATACGTTGTTTTTCTCTTTCTGACTTACTTCATTCTGTATGACAGTCTCTAGATCCACCCACGTCTCAACAAATGACCCAATATCATTCCTTTTTATGGCTGAGTAATATTCCATTGTATATATGTACCACAACCTCTTTATCCATTTATCTATTGATGGGCATTTAGGTTGCTTCCATGACCTGGCTATGGTAAACAGTGCTGCAATGAACGTTGGGGTGCATGCATCTTTTTGAATTATGGTTTTCTCTAGGTATATGCCCAGGAGTGGGATTGCTGGGTCATATGGTAATTCTATTTTTAGTTTTTTAAGGAACCTCCATACTGTTCTCCATAGTGGCTGTATCAATTTACATTCCCACCAACAGTGCAAGAGGGTTCCCTTTTCTCCACACCCTCTCCAGCATTTGTTGTTTGTAGATTTTCTGATGATGCCCATTCTAACTGGTGTGAGGTGATATGTCTTCGTAGTTTTGACTTGCATTTCTCTAATAATTAGTGATGTTAAGCAGCTTTTCATGTGCTTCTTGGCTATCTGTATGTCTTCTTTGGAGAAATGTCTATTTAGATCTTCTGCCCATTTATGGATGGGGTTGTTTTTTTTTTTAATATTGAGCTGCATGAGCTGTTTATATATTTTGAAGATTAACCCTTTGTTCGTTGATTCGTTTGCAAATATTTTCTCCCATTCTGAGGGTTGTCTTTTGGTCTTGTTTATGGTTTCCTTTGCTGTGCAAAAGCTTTGAAGTTTCATTAGGTCCCATTTGTTTATTTGTGTTTTTATTTCTATTACTCTAGGAGGTGGATCAAAAAAGATCTTGCTCTAATTTATGTCAAAGAGCGTTCTTCTTATGTTTTCATCTAAGAGTTTTATAGTGTCCAGTCTTACATTTAGGTCTCTAATCCATTTTGAATTTATTTTTGTGTATGGTGTTAGGGAGGGTTCTAATTTCATTCTTTTACATGTACCTGTCCAATTTTCCCAGCACCACTTATTGGAAAGACTATCTTTTCTCCATTGTATATCCTTGCCTTCTTTGTCATAGTTGACCATAGGTGTGTGGGTTTATCTCTGGGCTTTCTATCCTGTTCTATTGATCTATGTTTCTGTTTCTGTGCCAGTACCATATTGTCTTGATTACTGATAGCTTTGTTGTATCATCTGAAGTCAGGGAGTCTGATTCCTCCAGCTCCGCTTTTTTCCCTCAAGACTGCTTTGGCTATTAGGTGTCCTTTTTGTCTCCACACAAATTTTAAGATTTTTTCTTCTAGTTCCATAAAAAATGCCATTGGTAATTTGATAGGGATTGCATTGAATCTGTTGATTGCTTTGGGCAGTATAGTCATTTTCACAATATTGATTCTTCAAATCCAAGAACATGGTATATCTCTCCATCTCTTTGTATCATCTTTAATTTCTTTCATCAGTGTCTTATAGTTTTCTGCACACAGGTCTTTTGTCTCCCTAGATAGGTTTATTCGTAGGTATTTTATTCTTTTTATTGCAATGATAAATGGGAATGTTTCCTTAATTTCTCTTTCAGATTTTTCATCATTAGTGTATAGGAATGCAAGAGATTTCTGTGCATTAATTTTGTATCTTGCAACTTTACCAAATTCATTGATTACCTCTAGTAGTTTTCTGGTGGCATCTTTAGGATTCTCTATGTATAGTATCATTTCATCAGCAAACAGTGAGAGTTTTACTTTTTGTTTTCCAATTTGTAATCCTTATATTTCTTTTTCTTCTCTGACTGCCATGGCTAGGACTTCCAAAACTATGTTGAATAATAGTGGTGAGAGTGGACATCCTTGTCTCATTCCTGATCTCAGAGGAAATGCTTTCAGTTTTTCACCATTGAGAATAATGTTTGCTGTGGGTTTTTCGTATATGGCCTTTATTATGTTGAGGTAGGTTCCCTCTATGCCTACTTTCTGGAAAGTTTTTATCATAAAAGTGTGTTGAATTTTGTCAAAAGCTTTTTCTGCATCTATTGAGATGATCATATGGTTTTTATTCTTCAATTTGTTAATATGGTGTATCACATTGATGGATTTGTGTATATTGAATAATCCTTGCATCATTGGGATAAATCCCACTTGATCATGGTGTATGATCCTTTTAATGTGCTGTTGGATTCTGTTTGCTAGTATTTTGTTGAGGATTTTTGCATCTATATTCATCAGTGATATTGGTCTGTAATTTTCTTTTTCTGTAGTATCTTTGTCTGGTTTTGATATCAGGGTGATGGTGGTCTCACAGAATGAGTTTGGGAGTGTTCCTCCCTTGGCAATTTTTTGGAAGAGTTTGAGAAAGATTGGTGTTAGCTCTTCTCTAAATGTTTGATAGAATTCACCTGTGAAGCTATCTGGTCCTGGACTTTTGTTTGTTGGAAATTTTTAAACACAGTTTCAATTTCATTACTTGTGATTGGTCTGTTCATATTTTCTACTTCTTCCTGGTTCAGTCTTGGAAGGTTATACCTTTCTAAGACTTTGTCCATTTCTTCCAAGTTGTCCATTTTATTGGCATAAAGTTGCTTGTAGTAGTCTCTTAGGACGCTTTGTATTTCTGTGGTGTCTGTTGTAACTTCTCCTTTTTCATTTCTAATTTTACTGATTTGAGTCCTCTCCCTCTTTTTCTTGATGAGTCTGGCTAATGGTTTATCAATTTTGTTTATCTTCTCAAAGAATCAGCTTTTAGCTTTATTGATCTTTGCTATTGTTTTCTTTGTTTCTATTTCATTTATTTCTGCTCTGATCTTTATGATTTCTTTCCTTTGCTACCTTTGGGTTTTGTTTGTTCTTCTTTCTCTATTTCCTTTAGGTGTAAGGTTAGATTGTTTATTTGAGATTTTTCTTGTTTCTTGAGGTAGGCTTGTATAGCTATAAACTTCCCTCTTAGAACTGCTTTTGCTGCATCCCATAGGTTTTGGATCGTCATGTTTTCATTGTCATTTGTCTCTAGGTATTTTTTTATTTCCTCTTTGATTTCTTCAGTGATCTCTTGGTTATTTAGTAATGTATTGTTTAGTCTCCATGTGTTTGTGTTTTTTACGTATTTTTCACTGTAATTTATTTCTAATCTCATAGGATTGTAGTCAGAAAAGAGGCTTGATATGATTTCAATTTTCTTAAATTTACTGAGGCTTGATTTGTGACCCAAGATGTGATCTATTCTGGAGAATGTTATGTGTGCACTTGAGAGGAAAGTGTAATCTGCTGTGTTTGGATGGGATGTCCTATAAATATCAATTAAATCTATCTGGTCTATTGTGTCATTTAAAGCTTCTGTTTCCTTATTTATTTTCGTTTTGGATGATCTGCCCTTTGCTGTAAGTGAGGTGTTAAAGTCCACCACTATTATTGTGTTACTGTTGATTTCCTGTTTTATAGCTGTTAGCAGTTGCCTTATGTACTGAGGTGCTCCTATGTTGGGTGCACATATATTTATAATTGTTATATCTTCTTCTTGGATTGATCCCTTGGTCACTATGTAGTGTCCTTCCTTGTCTCTTATAAGTATATATTTGGTGTCACTATGGACATCATACTACATGATGCTGCATGATAATCCTGCATGGTTCCTATTTACTGGACATAACAGTGCACCAGGTAGTATGCTAAGCGCTTGGCACACATTAGTGTATTTAATCCTTGCAACAATACTGGAAAATAGCTAGGATCATCCCATTTTCACAGGTGAGGAAACTGAACTTCAGAAAGGGAAGTGATAGAATTTCAAACAAGGTCTTCCTGAACTCAAAGTCCACGCTGTTAATGAATGTTCATGACCTCCTAGCAATAGTTTTACTCCAAATAATTAACAGAATTTCCATATGGCCTCTCTTTCAGTCAGCTGGAGATTTGGACAAAATCTGTTCTAACTAAACACACAGCCTCACAGTGGTTCCTCTGAAGCTAATTCCCAAAACGGGCTCAACTCTCACCCTTCTCTTACATTTAAGTTTAGGCCAAACTATTTATTTATTAGAACAGGAATAATTTTCTTGCACCTTTAGTGACAAGCAGAAACATGCTCAATGAGGATCTATCAATTCACCTTTTAAAGATTTCTTTATTTTTTTCAAGTTCATTCTTCTCACCCCTGACTGATCTCAGTATATTTTTTAGTATTGATTCAAGACATAAAGATCAGAGCTTAGAATAAATTCTGAGAATAAAAAATCTAAATAAAGAAAACAGGAAAATGAGCCTTTTAATAAATAGAATATAATAAACCTCTGTGGGTATAATCTTGCATAGCACATACTCAAACCAAGAGAAGGATATCTCTTTCCTGGGAAAGGTGGAACCTCAGATTGTTTCTAGCTGATTGTCTCATTGCCAGCCCCAAAACCTGACTCTCCTGCACCTAAAACGTGACTGGCAAAATATGTGTGAAGCAGTGGCTTTAGAGAGTATGCTAGAAAGGGCCATTTTGTGCATTTGACTGTGCTTTCTCATGCTTTTAGATAATGTATTAGGCCTTTCTTAGTGGAAAAATAGGTGGATGGAAACGACTACATCCAAAATTAGATGTATGGAGTCCTGGTAATGTAGTAGCAGTAGAGTAACTTTCACTAGGCAGAGCTCAAATCTGTCACTTGCAAGCAACTTATAGGAAGCTTTGGTTGAGACTTAGTTTTGTTTTGTTTTTTTTTTTCTTTTGCGGTATGCGGCCCTCTCACTGTTGTGGCCTCTCCTGTTGTGGAGCACAGGCTCCAGATGTGCAGGCTCAGCGGCCATGGCTCACGGACCCAGCCACTCCGCGGCACGTGGGATCCTCCCGGACCAGGGCACGAACCCGTGTCCCCTGCATCGGCAGGCGGACTCTCAACCACTGCGCCACCAGGGAAGCCCCATCATTAGCATTTTTGATGACCCTAAACATTATCATCTTTTTTAGAAAGATATTGGCACCTCTTTACATAAATAAATCAGTGTTCTCTACAGATACACAAGGTTGACAGCCTTAAATGTCATGAATAGAGGAGCAAGGCAAAGAGAAGATGCATTCCACAGCTCATGATGTCACGATTTTAACTTTACACAAATACAAAAATTAATTATTGTTCTTTTTCTAAGATAGGTTGATGCTTTTATTTCCCATTTTTTTTTGTTTGTTTTTGTTTTGCTTTGTGTGTGTGGTTTTTTTTTTTTTTTTGGCGGTATGCGGGCCTCTCACTGTTGGCGCCTCTCCCACTGCGGAGCACAGGCTCCGGACGCGCAGGCTCAGCGGCCATGGCTCACGGGCCCAGCCACTCCGCGGCATGTGGGATCTTCCCGGACCGGGGCACGAACCCGTGTTCCCTGCTTCGGCAGGCGGACTCTCAACCACTGCACCACCAGGGAGGCCCACCATTTTTATTTTTTATTAGTAAAATGTAATGTATCTGTTGGAGACAATGTGCAGAATTCAGAAAAAATGAAGAAAATAAAACTACCAACTACCATCAACACTGTTAATGCTTTGGAATATACCTGGCTAGCTTTTTTTTTTTTTTTTTCACATGAGTACACATCAATAATCGTCCCTTCTCCAAATTTAAATCACATTAGACATGCTGTTTCATAACAGCCTACTTTATTTAGTACAGTCATAAAAATATTTCATGCTATTAAATATTGTGCTACAACATGAGTTTTTAATATCTGTAGAACAATTCTTGAAGGTATGCATCACATTGCTTAAAAATTGGCTAAATGTTTGTTTCTAATTTTACAACTATAAATAATTCTATACTGAATATCCTTATATGTAAAACATTTCCCAAATCTATGTCATTAAAGGACATGCAGTCCATAGCAATCATAGCTTTCTTGGGTTTCCTGTAATAACATAAAGATGGCAAGGGTCAGTCTGCTTTGCTGAAATTCACTAGGAACATCTTCAGGATGTCTGCCCTATCCCTGGATAATCAAGTACAACATCTTAGGGCCAACTCAAGGGAGTAAATTTTCTAAATTGCTTATGTCCAGTAACAGTATTTTTCTAGTCCCTCTCTTAATTCAGTTTCCTACCCTCAGAACACACACACTGGTAACAGAGGGAAAATTCAAGCCATGGTTCAGAGAGGCACCAATGAAATAACTCTTGGTATATTTTTTAGCGGTCCCATCTGGGGCTCATTCCTCACCTTTAATTCCTTTAGTACGATCCAGTTAACCCTGTAGCAACCTCCTGGCACCAAGTATTTGACCACTTATCAGAACTAGAGAAGAATTAGAAACCAAATAGAGAAAAGATAAGAGATCTTATTTTTAAGTGTCTAAAATAGTTTAAAAGCCAAACCAAGCAATGAAAAGATTCAAGATGAAAAGTGAAGGTAGAATTCTATCATGATGATGGCCGCAATCCTAGGAAAGGAAATGTAGGTGTTAATGAAGGCCTTTTCCCTGTCCCAAGCTAAGAGAGCTAGGCTAGTGAAGTACAGATCAAACTGCTGAGCATTAATCCCATAGACCTGGGCAATCAAGTCCCTACTCTGGGGTCCCACACTTTGGAGAGCCTTCATCTGGGCCTCCTTCGCCATGCCTCTGCGGTAAAGTCCAAGGGTTAAGATGATGTGCTCCCCCCAGAATCTGAGCGCCCACCCTCACCTTCTGGACCATATTCTGGGTACTTAGGATTAGGATTTCCATGCCAGAATGGCCAAAGTCTCACTTCTAGGGCCTGTGTTCGTCCTTTTCCAACAGACCTTACTGTCAACACACATACCCTTAAGCCTGAGGGGGGCAAAGAGGTATATTTTTAGGGTGATGAATGGTGTTTGGATATGAGTTCTGGAGTGTCCACCTGGATGTGAGTGAGGCCCTTTATGGGGCAGAAAAATAAGAGAGAAAGGTGCAGATGGGAGCCTCCATGTACTATCGGCCCAGGCTCTGCAAACCTTAGGAGGAACTTGCTCCTCTGGCCCCTTAATGGTTGGTGCCCAGTATATTTATGTCATGTTCCATTTCAGCATCAGTCTTTTTAAGCCTGGGGATAGTTCTTTAGGGATGAGCCAATTAAAATGTATAGATGTGATATACCTTTCAAAATCAACTTTTATGAAACAAACTGCAAAACTGCAGTGCCCTCCCCCTTTTGGAGCTATAACTAGGGTCCTATAGATGAGATGTGACGTTTTCAAAGGTGCTACAAAATTGCCATTGAATTCAACATGGGAAAGGGATACCCACATTTTAGAAAGTTTCAACAAACTGTCTTGCAGCCACTTACGGGCCTGACGCTTTATCTCTGTCCCAAGATCATTTCACTGTGTGCCTGCTTTCGACTCCTAGAAACAGCCATTCAGTTTGCATTCCTCCCTCTCCAGGCCACTACAGGTCTGTTTCACGAGGGAGGTGCAGTTACTTCCCCAATAAAGATATGTTCAAGTCCTAACTTCCAGTACCTGTGAATGTGACCTTATTTGGAAATAGGGTTATCGCAGAGGTAATCAAGTTAATATGAGGTCATACTGGATTTGAGTGGGCTCTAAATCCAATGACTGCTGTCCTTACAAAAAGTGGAGAGGAAACACAGAGACCCAGGGAGGAAGGTCATGTAACTGCAGAGGCAGAGATTGGAATGATGCAGCTACAAGCCAAGGAAGGCCAAGGATTGCCGGAGACCCCCGGAAAACAGGAAGAGGCAAGGAAGGATTCTTCTGTAGAGCCCTCAGAGGGAACGTGGTCCCTTGGTTTCCAGACTTCTAGCCTCCAGAACTCTGAGGGAATAAGTTTTTGTTGTTTTATGCCACCAAGTTTGTGCCGGTAACCCTAGGAAATTAACTCAGCAGCTACCGCCATTCTCTTCTCCAATCTCCTGGAGCAGCAGGCCTCTGCCCCACCCCTACCTCCACTTTTCAACTCTGCCAAGGGGCACTGACAGGTCTTCTTTTGTTAAAGGTTTTACTACTAATCACTCCAAAGAAATAGGCCAGGATGAGGGGCGGGCCTTCGGGAGAGTGGTATGTGGCCCAGGCACCAAAATTAGCAAACAAAAAAAGAAATGGGAAGCCATTTTCTAAACACCACTCACTGGGCTAAGTGTGTGTCTGCTTTAATCCACTGAGTCTTCACAACAATATTATTAAACCCCTCTATTAAGACGAGAAACCTACATCTCAGAAAGTGTAGGAAGTCACTTACACTTAAACACACTGTCATCCAGCTAAAACAGGAAGAGCCAGGATTCAAACTGAAATCTGACTCCAAAAAGGCTCCAGAGAACTTTCAAGTTGTATTAATCCACAATCAGTATTTGTCTTTTTTTCCTGTACTTTGTTAAAAAGCATCTGTTCTATCTCAAGATCAGGCAGTACTCTATTCATATATTCTCTTTTTATGACTTAGTTTTATATTAAAATATTATTTATTTATTTTTAGTAAATAAGGAATGTGTGTGGTAAACATTTCTTACATATATTCTTTATTAACAATTCTTGTTATATATACATATACATAAATATGCATGTTGTGTGTGTGTGTATGTATTAATAAATAAATCTCCCTCCCCCTCACTGACACAACCACCCAGTTCTCTTGCCTAGAGTCACTGTTATCAGTTTCTTATACATTCTTACCAGAATACTCCATGAAGTTACACATTTACACATATAGATATCATTGCTTTTCTCCCAAATGGCTGCACAGTATAGATCTGGTTCTGCATCTCCTTGAGAGCATTTTGGTCCTAGCCAGTCATAGAAACCTTCTAGTCCTTGTAATGTTCTTCTGTTTCCTAAAATATCACCAAGCATTCCACATCACCTTTCTTTTCTTAGTCTTCCTTCTTTCCTTGATGTCCCCCGTCCTACTCAATGCTGTTTAGTTCTATCACATAATTGTTGAAAAAAAAATTATGTTAATCAGAACATTCAATAAACCAGAACTCCTCTCTAGCACCCCCCAACCCTAACAATACCTTATCATGATCTAGGTAAAGAAAATTCTACTGCTCTAGATGGAAATGTTTTATGAATTGAGTGTAGGGTTCAGGGATTTTTTGTTTGTCTATTTCTTTGTTTTGTCTTTGTAAAAGATTTGCCCTGATGATACACAAGGCAGATTGCTCTCAAAGGGAGCCCAGATCCATCCTGGAAAAATCTCTTTGTTGTTTTTCCATCCTAAAATAAGCTAATCCACGTTGGTACCAGTAGAGCAAAAGAGATTTACTTTGTTTAGAGGTTCAGGAGCATAAAGTTGTTGCTCCATTTGATTTTTTTAAAAAACATTTACAGCAATTCACCTGATTCACATTTGTATTTTCTTTTTTTTAACATCTTTATTGGAGTATAACTGCTTTACAATGATGTGTTAGTTTTGGCTTTATAACAAAGTGAATGAGTTATACATATACATATGTTCCCATATCTCTTCCCTCTTGCGCCTCCCTCCCTCCCACCCTCCCTATCCCACCCCTCCAGGCAGTCACAAGGCACCGAGCTGATCTCCCTGTGCTATGCGGCTGCTTCCTACTAGCTATCTACCTTACATTTGGTAGTGTATATATGTCCATGCCTCTCTCTTGCTTTGTCACAGCTTACCCTTCCCCCTCCCCATATCCTCAAGTCCATTCTCTAGTAGGTCTGTGTCTTTATTCCTGTCTTACCCCTAGGTTCTTCATGACATTTTTTTCCCTCATATTCCATATATATGTGTTAGCATATGGTATTTGTTTTTCTCTTTCTGACTTACTTCACTCTGTATGACAGACTCTAGGTCTATCCACCACATTACAAATAGCTCAATTTTGTTTCTTTTTATGGCTGAGTAATATTCCATTGTATATATGTGCCACATCTTCTTTATCCATTCATCCGATGATGGACACTTAGGTTGTTTCCATCTCCGGGCTATTGTAAATAGAGCTGCAATGAATATTTTGGTACATGACTCTTTTTGAATTATGGTTTTCTCAGGGTATATGCCCAGTAGTGGGATCGCTGGCTCGTATGGTAGTTCTATTTGTAGTTTTTTAAGGAACCTCCATACTGTTCTCCATAGTGGCTGTATCAATTTACCTCCCCACCAACAGTGCAAGAGGGTTCCCTTTTCTCCACACCCTCTCCAGCATTTATTGTGTGTAGATATTTTGATGATTGCCATTCTGACCTGTGTGAGGTGATATCTTACTATAGTTTTGATTTGCATTTCTCCAATGATTAGTGATGTTGGACATTCTTTCATGTGTTTGTTGGCAATCTGTATATCTTCTTTGGAGAAATGTCTGTTTAGGTCTTCTGCCCATTTTTGGATTGGTTGTTTGTTTTTTTGATATTGAGTTGCATGAGCTACTTGTAAATTTTGGTTAATCCTTTGGTTAATCCTTTGTCAGTTGCTTCATTTGCAAATATTTTCTCTTATTCTGAGGGTTGTCTTTTTGTCTTGTTTAAGGTTTCCTTTGCTGTGCAAAAGCTTTTAAGTTTCCATAGGTCGCATTTGTTTATTTTTGTTTTTATTTCCATTTCTCTAGGAGGTAGGTCAGAAAGGGTCTTGCTGTGATTTATGTCCCAGAGTGTTCTGCCTATGTTTTCCTCTAAGAGTTTTATAGTTTATGGCCTTACATTTAGGTCTTTAATCCATTTTGAGTTTATTTTTGTATATGGTGTTAGGGAGTGTTCTAGTTTCATTCTTTTACATGTATCTGTCCAGTTTTCCCAGCACCACTTATTGAAGAGCCTGTCTTTTCTCTATTGTATATTCTTTCTTCCTTTATCAAAAATAAGGTGACCATATGTGCATGCTTTTATCTCTGGGCTTTCTATCCTGTTCCACAGATCTGTTTTTGTGTCAGTACCATATTGTCTTGATTACTCACATTTGTATTTTCAGTATCACATAGGAAGTTCATTTGTTCAACTTTGCCAATATCTTCCAGCCAAAGACCACTGGGAATGCACCTAGAGTTTAACAACTTGGGTTTATTGCAACTTGTTGTAGGGAGGGAGAACACACACCATAGAGAACCACAGGGCCTCTCAGTAAAAGGATTTTTGCAAACACAGATTTAGCCTTGTGGCAGGTGATTTTAGGAAGCATGTAAGGAGGGAGGACTTTGCTTTGGATTGTATGCATCAGGAAGCAGGGGTAATTCTATGATTGGGCATCTTACTAAGTCTTATCTAGAAGGAGGAAGACTAGACTGAGACTTAAAACTATTCAATAAAGAAGCAGCAGCCACTCATACTGGCCAGGATGAGGAAATGTTTGGTCATTTTTGTGGCTTGGACAATGCACGTGTTTTGTCTTTGTGCAGACACATTTACAGAGATGACTTGTTTTTGTCTTGAATCATAACGATCATAGAGTGGTTTTGTCAATGTTGATGTTCTGAGAAATTGTTTCTGTTCAACAGAGGAACCCCAAGCCGAGATGTCTGTGAGTGCCAGGCCAGCTTGTAGAAACATTAAGTCCTAGCTGACAGTGCCAGGCCAGCTCCTGGATATCACAGGCTGCTTATCTCTTTCTCATTCTTCCCCTTCTGACCAAGGGCAGATGAAGTTAAGCTGCAGGACATTCATCCATAATACCCACTTTTTCACCCTGGCCAAGATTTTGCTGAGCAGGAAGCTGTTTAGAGAATGCAGTCTATAGTTGGACTAGGGTTAGTCTCTCCTGCTCCTCCTGTTGCAGGATGAATGGTTGAATCCTCTGATGTGTCAAGGGCTATATTCAGGTTACATCAGCCAAGGGAAACACAAGTCAGCTATCAGAAACAAGCCTTGAAACCAGGGCCTAGATTATAAATCTCAAGCAATGAATCCAGCTGGGTAGCTTTCAGAGAGCTGCATGATTATTTTTTTTTCTTATTTTAATCACAAGCTTATTTATTTGCCTTGTAGTATATAAGTATAGCAAGAAGTGCTTGTTATAGCATGAATATTCTCTTGGTTAGGTGAGAGCAAATCAAGGAATATGTGGTTGTCCATTAACAACTCTTAATAATGAATTTGGACTTGTTTATTGACCTCTCAGAGGAGCAGTTGTATGCAAGTGAAATTCTGAAAGAAAGCAAAAGTGATAATGGTAATAGTAACTCTGTACTTACGTAAATGAATCCTCAAATAAATTCTCTGCTGTATTATTTATCTCCATTGCATAATTATAGAAAGTCAAGCATGAAAAAGGAAACTTCCCCAAGTTCATATCAGTAAAAAAGTAGAAGAAAGAGGACTCAACCTCAGGTCTGTCTGACCCTATAGCCTGAATCCTTAGCAATTAATTACTCTCTATTGTCACCAGACTTCTGGAATCAACTCCAATGATATATTCCTTGAGTCACATGCCTGGGAAACTGCTGTGATAAAGCAATCTTTCACTGCCACTCTCTGTACTTGCCTGTCTGTAGCACCAATGCTTTGATAGTTCATGGGAAAAATATCAGAAGTACCATGTAATTGGGCAGTTTAGGGGGAGGGTGGATGAGAAATTGAGAGATACCATGTGGTTACTCTCATTCCATTGATGTCATCTTGCTTCTCCATAGACTGATATAATAAATATCCATTTTGGATAGATTGCATGTATTGGACAATAATTCAGAAGGTAGATATTTGTCCTTTTTCTCCAGTAAGTATGGCTATGGAGCTTTTGAATGGTTATTCATTTCACCCACTTTTTAAAATACTATATTTTAAAGGTTTGTTTTGTTAAAATGTTCCCACTGAAATGTAACAGAGTAAACTGTCAAACTCCCAACAATACACCATATCATTTAACTTAGCAAAGTGTGTTGATGGATGACCCCAACTAATTAGAAAGATGACTTGAAGACCATACCCCAGTGACTCAGAAAATCCGCCTCAACTATTTTTTTCCGAGTTAATTATTGGTTTGGGAATACACATCCTATTTTGAGGACCAAATTCCCCTTTCCTGGAATAAAAACCACAGAAATCTATATCAGTGTTAGATTTTTGTGCCCATGGTTCTGATTAAACTTTTCCATTTATACATATTGCCTCCTTACTCATATATATCACATTTGAAATGCAGAGTTGCATAAAAACTCTTGTCTACCTATTTTTTACCTTGAAGCCTAGAACATCACATAATTATTTTTAAAACAATTTAAAGTAGAAAGCTGCTCTATGAATATGTATTCTTCATTTCATGTAATAGGTAGGATACTGAAAAACTGAATGTCAAAAAATAATGTCTAGGAAATTGAATCACACTATGAATATCTTATTGTATTCAAAATTGTTCCATTATAGAGTTGCTTTAAAGCCAAATGTTGTTTTAAAACTTTCTACCTTATCTGTACCTAAAGTTCATATGTTCCAATCTCAAGTTTTCCCAAAGTAGGCAGGCCAATGCTGTTGAACAAATTAAAATTCTGGGGAGAAAAAAAAGTATAGTCTCAATATTGCTTACATAAATACCAAGTATGGTGATGCGTAATCTAGAGAAAATGTTATGCAGTGCAGTTATGCAAATGCATCAAAATTCAGGGGTTATTTTTATTCTCTGGAACTTTCTAAGAAATTGATGACATTAAGTGTAAGTTAACGGAAACTTGTGGCCTATTTAGCTGAACATAAAGTTCTAACCAAATCCAGCATGGAGATAATCCTGGCCAAAATATTGTGGGCTCTATGAAGCAATATGTTTATCCTAACTTTATATTTAAAGTCATGCTCATATCTTGGGAAATGAGATCCAGAAATCAGATCTTGATCCGTTCCAGATTAACTATGGCAAAGAGCTTATTTTGTTTCATATATGCTTTCATGCTTGAGATGCATTTAGAAGAGGAGAGATAGAAAAGGAGGAGAAAAAAGAAGGGGAAGGAGAAAGAAAAATAAAAGGAGAAGAAAGAGGTCCAGGAGAAGATAAGGTCAGCTCACACTGATCTAACAGAAAGTGGAATAAAAGACCAAAGAGGAATCAAAATTTGTTCTACATCCAGCAGTTCATGTGATTTCTAAATTTGGCAAACCTGGAATCATGACTTCTCTCTATAGTGAAATCTCTTCACACTCTGAGGCTCCTCACAGAAAACCTTCTGGAAGGTAGGACTATTCATATTTCACTCTCAGATGTTCCTGCAAAATATTCTGCAAATTTAATTACAGCTTCCTAGTCATGAAGATAGGTACGAAGGACTTTTTAAATGCCATTTGAGAAGATGCTCAGGAGATCACCTTAGTAATTTGTTTGATGTCACTATTTAGGGGCAGTGCCCATTTTCAAAAGACTGCTTCAAATCCCGTCTTCTACAGTACTCATCTCTGATCACCTCAGTCTAAAATCACCCACATTTCTATGTTCCCATAAGAAACCTGTTGTTATTTATTCCAGTAAAGTCCCTACTGATTCTTACAAAATACAATTCCCATTTATTCCTGGGTTACTTAAGGATTCAGGTCCTGAAGCCTTATTGGTGGAGTTGAAAATCTGGACCTGTTTCCAACTAGCCATATGGTCTTAACCTATCAGTTATCTGAGATTTCATCAGTTATCTCAACTACAAAATGAAGATAACCCTTATCCTCATGGTTCTTGTATAGTAAAGGTGTTAAAACATCTAATGCTCTTAGAAGAATGTCTAGCACATGGTAAGAGTAAATGAGTGTTAGCTATTATTGTTACTACTACTACTATTATTATTATTATTGTCTCTGGAACGTATCATATACTGCCTTTCAAAATATTTTGGCTAATTTTAGTCAGGACTATAAGCCCCACAAGTGGCAAGAATCACACCCTATCCTTTGCAGCCACACACTGCCACAGTTCTTTGAGATTTAGAAGTGCTCACCAAACATGTGTGAAACAACTGCAAAACAGACTTATCACTGAGAACACTAACTCTGTGGATTAAGTTTCTCTTTCATGAATAAGTTATAGGCTCTTGGAAGTCAGGAACTTCATTCATTTTTGCTCATGTAGCACAGGGCTTAGCAATACATATAGTAGACAATACATATTGTTCAGTGAGTTAAATTCATAAACACTAGAACATATGCACCATAGGTGGAAGTAGTCTGTTTACCATCATATCTTTATCGATTCACACAGACTTGGGACAAGAAGGTACTCAAGAAATATAGATGAAGAAATATATAGATGAAGAGTATAGTTATTAATGCTCAAGGGCTTTAAAGATTCCTTCAAGTAAGCTCTGCGAATAGGCAAAAGTCCTGAAAAAGAAATTAGTATCCAAAATGGACATCACCCAATATCAAGTGAGTCGAACACAGGAAACATGAAACCATATTTGGATAAAAATGACTGACACGACCATGAAACAGGGTTATGAATGGCCTCAAGTAACATTCAGTCCTACTTCTCCTGGGGTGACCTACCACGTCTGCAGGAAACTACTATGAAGTTGCCCCAAACAAGTCCCTTTCCCTGGTCCTTTGCATTTGCAAAGCCCAAACACTAATCTATTTCTCTAAAATTATGGCCCATAAATCTAAGGTCTTGGCACAAGTGGAGCAGTAAGGGAAAGATTAATATCCTCATCCTGCTTTTTCCCTTTTTCAGAATGAACACTGGGTTCAGCAGTAACAAATACCAACCTCTGATTTCCCTTCTGAGATTTCCAAATCCACAGGCTCACAGTTCTCTCAAGCAGAAAATAACTTATTTTCTCTGTGTTGTTATCTGTCTCTTTCATTTTGGTTTGCAACTCCTTGAGTAATACATTGTATAATTGACCACAGAAGAGAAGGAGGAAGGGAACTGTGTGCAACCAGAAGCTTTGGGGCCAAACTGGACCAGTGATTGCAAGGGGATAGTTTCTAGGCAACAGAGTCAGTCCCATGGTCATTTTATAAAGAGTTAAGTTAATTGCCTAGTGGAAAAAGAATTACAGTTTATAATCAAAATATTTTGGGGAGGAATAATGAGAACAAAGATACTTCAGCTTTATCTTACGTCTCTCTCTACTCATAATAGCAATACACCAAGAAATCAGTCAACTTTTTGAGTATGTCAAGTGTGCTGAGCATGGTGCTAGGTATATATCATTTGTTACAGGGAGAGAACGTGTTTAAGACATGGACATGATCACTGCCAGTACTATGATATATGATGAAACACACATACAAAAACACACACACACACAATTGTCTTCTGGGTTAAAAACAGAAAAAAACAGAAATAAATAACTAGACATTATACCCATACTGTCATATATTGTATGATTCTTCCTAGGTATTTATGCTCCCTCTCTCTGTAATAGGATGACATGTCCCTGTCCCATTGGCATCAGGCTTGGCCACGTGACTTGCTTTCACCAATAAAATTGAAACAGGAAGCAATGAATGTCACTATTGCATTTTCTACCATTGTTTTCTTCCAGTGCCACAAGCCCAGATAGGGACTGCTCTTTTGGCCTGGATCCTGGTGTGAAGAGGCACAGAGCAGAGCCACAGTTCACATGTAATGTTAGTGAGAAATAAAATCTCTTTTTGGAAGGCAGTGAGATTTGGGACCACTTTGCTACTGTAGCAAAACCTAAACATAAACGGACTAAATACATACCTTGAAAGATCAAAATATCTCATACTTTATCATTTTGTTCCAGCTCCTTCCCTACTTCATATATTTTGTAATGTTATTCTCTTTTTGTTATGCAAAGTCAAAACCCTTAAGATAGAATTCAAGATTCCACAGAGTATAGACCCTGACTCCTCTTTAGCCTCATCTCCTGCCTTCCATTCCACACAATGCAGCCATACATAGATTATAGCCATATCTACAATCCTTTCATTTCCCCAAGATTTTTAAACTCTGTACTTGGCTCATAAAATCCCCCCTTGGAATTCTATCCATCCCCATACTCTACTTTCACTTTTCTGCAAGGTCAATTTCTACTTATTTTCAACCCCTTCTTCTTCTCCCTTAAGCCCCCTCTGATCCACCTGAATAATTACTCTCTAATTCTTGTCACCAATGTAACATTAGACTTCACTGCAATTACTTTTTGACACTCCTGATACTGGGAGTTCCTTGAGAGCAGACTGCTATGCTTTAGAGATCTTTAGATCTCCAGCACCTAGTAGAGAGTCTGACATATAATAGGTATCTGATAAATATTATGGAACTCATGGATAAATAAATGGTTGAATGAGTTAATGGTCTTCTGTTTTCCTTTTACACTGGCATGTGATTTTTAAAAATTCTTGATAAATGTCTAAGAGGAAGAGAAAAAGTAATGATTTAAGTGTGTTAAATTTGCTCTGATATAAAAATGTTATTATCTCCTTACTAGTATCTCCTCTCATAATAAAAGGAGTGTTTATACCCATGTAATAAAAGATGAAGTACATGCTAGGCGGTATCATCTCAACTGGAGATTACTCCTTTAGTCCCTAATTTGGCTTTAATTTCTATATTAATGGTGATATTTACTTGAGTACCTGCAGGATGTTGTGTCAATCTTAGAGGTTTCTACCATATTTATTTTTACATATTTTCCAGTATGACATCATCCTAACCCCATAAGTATGTTCTTCACTTCATCTATGTAAACACTAGAACCCCAGAATAACCTTAGAAGGTTCCATTCGGTACATCTTTCCATCTTAACTCAGGACATAAATAAATATCCCATGCTTCTCAACCAATTGAAGCTGTATTTCTGGCCAAATCATATTGCTTTTGTCCTTTCCTATTAGAAATACTCAGTGCGGCTTAAAAGCAGAAAACCTGAATTTAAGATCCAACTCAACTATAAACTGGTTATATGACCCAGGTTGTGTCACTTTTCCTTCCTTATTTTCAGTTTTTGCATTTCTGAAATGGGAGTGAAAGAGAGGAGGAAAAATGAAATTTCTTTTACATTTCAGCTGTGAGAAACAAATTAGCATAAATTAATTCACTTATAAATTTAGAGGCAAAAGAGAGAACCCTGATATTCAGATTTTGAATGAACTAGCAAACTACCAGAAAAAGCTTGAATCTTCCTTAGTACCTAAAACTGAAATCTACAAAACAGGCTGTAAAATCAGATAGACTTGGGTTGGAATTTCAGCTCTATCTTTTCTTGACTGTATGATCTTAGGCAGTTGCCTGACCCATCTAGGCTTCAGATTTTTCATGAATAAAGGGAGGATAAATTGTTTCATCTTCCAGAATGCTTATTCAAATCAAATGTCTCCATATCTCAGTTTATGACTTCTTTCTTCTGATTGTTCAAACCAAAATTTTGGAGTCATCTTTAATTTTTTTCCTCTCTCGTATTCCACATCTCATAGCTATGAATTTATCATAAATCTTTTTTTAACATCTTTATTGAAGTATAATTGCTTTACAATGGTGTGTTAGGTTCTGCCGTATAACAAAGTGAATCAGCTATATGTATACCTATATCCCCATATCCCCTCCCTCTTTTGCCTCCCTCCCACCCACCCTATCCCACACCTCTAGGGGGTCACAAAGCACGGAGCTGATCTCCCTGTGCTATGCAGCTGCTTCCCACTAGCTATCTATTTTACATTTGGTAGTGTATATATGTCCATGCTACTCTTTCATTTCGTCCCAGCTTACCCTTCCCCCTCCCCGTGTCCTCAAGTCCGTTCTCTACATTTTCATCTTTATTCCTGTCCTACCCCTAGGTTCATCAGAACCATTTTCTTTTTAGATTCCATCATAAATCATTAATGCAACCATTTCTAATAACCTTCAATAGACCACTTAATACTCACAAAAACCTTATGAATTAATAACAGTGATGATACTTATGATACTAATGATAAAGTTAATGCTTAGTACTTATTTGTCAGGCACTGTTCTAAAGAATTGGGCTATATCATTTTTTTTTTAGTTTTTAAAATTAATTAATTAATTAATTTATTTATTTTTAGCCGCACCAGGCGGCATGCCAGATCTCAGTTCCCTGACCGGGGATGGAACCCATGCCCCCTGCAGTGAAAGCATGGAATCTTAACCACTGAACCGCCAGGGAAGTCCCTGGGCTATATCATTTAATCCTTCTAACAACATTGTGAAGTATTTTCATTCACATTTTACAAATGAAGAAACTGAAGGACCAAGAGTTAAGTTATTTTGCCCAAGGCCTTAGAACTAGTAAAAGGAGATCTGGTATTTGAACCCAGGCAATTTGGCTCCACTACTCTCACCCTGGATGCTGCACTATCTTCCAGATAAACACAAGTCCTTGGAGCCCTAGAGCAAAGAGAAGAACACTGAAACTCAAGCCAAGGCTGCACACTTTCAAAGAAACGCTGCCCATGAAATCAGGAAATACGGGCTTGGATTCCAGTATTATTACTTTCTATGTTACCACGTGTATTTTCTGAATCTGAGATTTAATTTCCTCATTCAGACTTGGAATTTTGGTTTTCATCTAGAATGTTTGCTAGGTGCCACTCCAATATCCATTCCCCCTTATTCCTTCCTAGCAGTGCCCTGAATTTCTCAGCTATATGTATGGAAAAGGCATTAACTGAACTCTGATCCAGGCATGGCCCTATATCTATAGGAAAGGACCACCCACGAGGAGGTGTGACCTTCAGTAGAGAATCACAACGACTATCAACCCTAGTAGGTAGCAAGCTGAGAGAAAAAGTCCCCAACTTCACTTTTTCCTGCCCATCAGTTTCCTGGTGAACCCAAGTGGAAACCAGTAGGCAACAGAGACGAAGGCTACAGTCCATGAAGATCAGTCTCCCAGCACAGAGGCAGAGAGCAGGATAGAAAAGAATGGGGAGTGGGTCTGAAGGGACAAATGAAAAAGATCCAGCATAATTTAATTGTCAGTATAAAGTCTGAATGTCTCGGAATGCCGAACCTCCATCACAAGAGGGAAAGGTAAGAAGAAAAGTCAAGAGACCCCTGGAAAATGAAAATCCATACCTTAGGATATTATAAGAAAACACATTTCCTTTCAACTTAATTAATAAAAACTGATTTGCGTTATAATGGCAAAGAGTTCTTTCAGCATTATTAAATTTTTACTTCTCAGTCTTGGCATTTGCATTCTTAGCCGTCTTCACAGCTTTGAATTTTGCCAGCAGCTCACCTCAGTCAGTCCTTATTCTTGTTTATTGAAAGTCTTTTCCATCTGGACTAAATCACATCTGTCCCAGCAGTTGCTGTTCACATAAAATAGGGGACCAAGCAAAGAATGAACTGATAATAACTCCTCCTTGAAGAAAATACCTGGAGTTTCCATAATTCGTTTTCTTGATAAAAATAAGTCTCTTCAATTTTCCCCCACTTCTACTGTCTACAGCTGCCTGCATTTTCAGTCAAACCACCATGTAATACTTGCTTTCAAACTTACCCTTTAAAGTGTTTTCTCTCTGATACCATGATCATTCTTACTCTAGTTTATTTTATCAATAATTAAAGTGTTTCAAGCTTTTCATCCAGCCAACCCTGTGAATTACCTTTTTTTTTTTTTTTTTTGGCAAGGGAGTGGGAATTTAAGGTTTGCTTTAGAGTTTCACGAAACAGAAAGAACATTTCTTTCCCTATATAACTCCTTTGCCACTAAACCGGAAGCAAGAATGGTCCCAAATTTATCCTGGGAGACCTCTATTCTGTCCAACTTGTACACCCTGAAGATTCAAGACAATCTCTGCTGGACAGGAAGGAGTTTACATGGGAAGTCTCTGCACAATGATTCCTTCCAAGTACATTTAGTGACAAATTGTCTTTAAATTTTAGAAGCTGAAATTTCAAGATCCAATGGGATTTGTCTCAAAAGTATATAAAATTGCAGTCGCTACACGGGGCAACAATTTAATGCCCCCTAAAGAAATGGAAAAGATGAAAATAAGGTTGCTATTTGAGAGTTAAACTAAATAATCCTTGCAAAATGCATCAAAGCAGAGTTATGCAGTTATCACAGAGAGGCAAAACTGGCTGTCAAGAGTAAAAGTGCAATGTCTACCGCAACTATAGTAACATGAACAACTAATTAGAAAATTTTAAATTCAATGCACAGTATGTCAGATACTACGTAAAGCACTTGCCATTATTATTTTATTTAATTCTAACAAAGCCCTATGAGAAAAATGGTATCATCGTTCTCCCGTACTGATGAGAAGACTGAGACTTAGGGCCATTAAATAACTTGCTTGTTCACCCAGGTAGTAAATGAGCATTGGGACTTGAACCTTTAAAACGACTGCAGTCTATATGTCCAATCTGAGAGGAAGGACAGAGGATGGAACCTCTGGTAGGCACATGCTGGTAGATTTGTGCAAGGTAACACAACCGTGAAGTAAATACCCATCCCCCCAGAAGGCACTTGTGGAAATAGACACAGCACCTGTATTGGGCTGAAGTTATTAAACATAGTAATCTCAGAGCTGGCTGCCTGACCCTGATTCCAGGCTTACCAGTGATACTTAATCACTTAAGTTTCTTCTGTAACTTCCCTACTGGAAAATGATGTGTTGCATCTAATGGCATTTGAATTATTTGCTGCAGACTCTTATAAGCTATTAGTGTGAGTATGTTTTATATACCTTCAGAAACAGGACATTAACAAGTTTGAATTTAAGGACCTGTGAAATGAGCATCTATATTTTTTATCTTCCTGGGTCAGGAACCAACTTCTACCACCTCATGACTGAGGAGATATTTCATTCCTCTCCCTCTAAGCATGGATTTTGAATGGAAGTTTCCAAACTTCTGCAGATCAAATCTCCCTAGCCACAGTCAGCATCTGGCCCACAGTGGACCTATCATAATATTTAATCTACAAGCCAAATTGTGAGTCCAGAGATGCACACCTACAGCAAATGGAACATATCCCTAAGACTGTTTAACCTGGGATTAGAGGGAGTGCATTTCATGCTCTTTCCTAAGATGGTACTGTATGACTTTAGAGCTATGGGCAGCCACAGTCTCCATCATGTGGGAACAAACCAATCTATAGTAATAAATAAAAGTGTACATAGAGAAAACTGGAGAGGAAAGAGAGAGAAAATCAATTTATTATGGATGACAGTTGTTTCCTGACCCTGCTACAACTGCTACTCTGCCCTCAGTTAAGCAAGGTTTCTAATTACCCTCCTTTTAGGCCAAAGCTAGCTCACATTTGGTTTCAACCCAAAGAGTGATGACTAATATGTATGTTAATTTAAAGACCAAACATGGACCAATACAGCCAGGACCACATATAGTTGTATACTCTTAGTCAAGGTGAGGATGGAACTTCCCTGGTGGTCCAGTGGGTAAGACTCCGAGCTCCCAATGCAGGGGGCCCAGGTTTGATCACTGGTTGGGGAACTAGATCCTGCATGCATGCTGTAACTAAAAAGTCCGCAGGCTGCAGTGAAGATCCTGTGGGCCACAACTAAGACCTGGAGCAGCCAAAGTAAGTAAGTAAATAAATAAATAAATAAATAATATATTTTTTAAAAGTGAGGAGCAGAGGCCAAAATCCAGTCATGCAACTTGGTATGAGGCAGTGTCCACCCAGCGGTAGTGACTTTTTAGAAATTTTCATAAATCACCCTAATCACAGGCTAATGTTGGCCCTGAGCGAAGTCAACAAAGTAAGTATCAACTTGCAAATCCTCTTGGGAGCCAAGTATACAGAGAATACCCAGACCTTACCTGATTTCTTCTAAATTAAATGTCCCCATGAGTGTGTGACTGAGAGATGTCAACATTTGAGGATGATGTACCAGACCACTACACACACACATATACAGGCCCACTCCAATCTCAGTAAATCCCAGATGCTGCTTTTTTGTTGCTAAGTGAGAAAATTTAGCCAGTTTTCTTTCTCAATAACTATGAGAAGAAAGCATATTCTAATATGATGAAAGTTCTCACAGATGTAGAATGTTTAACAAACATTACAGATTCAGCTGACAATTCCTGGGTTAGATATGATTTTCTTGTAAGTTTCAGGAGTTCACAAGTACATGTGAACACCCATACCAAACTCCCCAAGCAAGCCACATGATCCATGCAAATGCTCAGTCACTTGGATGTGATATTCAATGTTTCCAAGTCCACAAGCTATACTTATCCTGTTTCCTGGGTATCTTAAAAGAGTTCTGTTGTTGTCATTGTGGTGAGTAAGCCAGCCATGTCATAACAGCCTATCACCACCAGCCACCACCCTTAAACTCATCACAACTACCTTTCATATTCTCTTGACTATTATTAGGGAGCATAAAAAGAAAACTGGGCTGTTGGCTTTTCCATTTACCCAGTGAGTCACTTTATCTCTAAGCCATATAGGGAATTGTAGAAAGGATGATAATTTAAACATTGATTGCATTAACAAGCAACCAAATGGGGAAATAGGCCACAGTTCTTATTATGCATGTCAGTCAAATCTCTCACCAAACACCATCACTGGAGCTCCTGAAACAATAGCTGATGATATCCACTTACATTTCCATCCACTTGGATTAATCACTGATGATTTATTCTTTTAGTTAAAAGACCGTGAAACATAATGACTAAGAATACAGGCTTTCTAGTTGGTACATGACCTTGGTAAAGGGATTGAAATTCTCTGGGCCTCAGTTTTCTCACTGGTAAAGTGATGATAATAGTGGTACCTATACTATAGAACTATGGTAAGTATGATAATACATATAGAATGTCAAGAATCATTCCTAACATATGGCAAGGACTCAGTCAGTTTCAGCTCTTAATAGTTTGCACGTATTTCATAAATATTTAAGCTTTATCATATGTTGGGTATTATATTAAGAAATGAAGAAGGAAAATATAAAAATGAAGAAGGCTCTAGAGAAGAGTTCTCCCTTGTCTCTTCCAGCTTCTTGTGGCTGCTGGCAAACCTTGGCATTCCTTGGCTTGTAACTGCATCACTCCAACCTCTGTCTCCATCATCACATCTTCTTATAAGGGCACCTGTTATTGGATTTCAGGCCCCCTGACCTCATTTTAATAAATTACATCTGCAACAGGCCTATTTCCAAATAAGGTCATTTTTCTGAGGTTCTCTGTAGACATGAGTCTTTAGGGACACTATTCAACCTAGTAAGGTACTTAATAAATATTTAATTGCATGAATAAATGTATTAGTTCTGATTTTGAATCGACCAAAAACGCCTATTGTTGTAGGCAGTCTAGAAAAAAAGTAAGGCAAGAAACCAGAGTGGCTGAGATTCAAGTGTGTGATTCTTAGCGGGAAAAATCTCTTTACATTTGACCTTGGTTAGTGGCAGTCAAGAATGAGCTCAGAATCTCCCCAGACTGAAATGAAGGGTCATGTCTCCCTTGTCTCTCCACACATAAACACAAAGATTTGAGAGGTTTAGCTGGAATTAGAAAAGAAATTGTCAGTTTGTACGTAGGCTTTAAACTAGACTTTCTGGTCATGAAAACTGCATTAATTAAGGAAATTTACTTTGAGCAAAAAAAGTATATACCAACTCTTGTAGCCCACAGCAATTAAATGAGGACACTGGGAAAGCTTCAAAACAACCATTTACTTCACTTTGGTGGGAGCAACATTATTCTACTGACCCAAACCTTCTGTCTACAATTACAAAGTTGGAGAGCTAGTTTACAGTATAGATTTCTCAATATAGACTCTCAAAATACATCCTACATAGGTGTGTGCATGACTAGTAATTAGTCATTGCTTTATCCACCTTATGAGCCAAAGTAGGATAGATACCATAGATAAATAAAACATTAGTCAATGCAGAATGGCTAAAAATGGGCTTAACCAAAGGTTGGAAGTAGACTGGAGCTGACTCCATATCTGCCAGTCACCTATTATTTCTCTCTCCATGTGTGTGTGGGCTCCATGGAAGATACAGTTAATATTCTGTGCCAAAATAAAAAATAAGTATAATCTAGATAATTCTCCACCAGGAAAATAACCATTTACTTTGTTTATTCTCTATGTAAAATTTCATCTAAAGAGGATTTTAAAAACTCTAGTCAAAACAAGTATTAATGGGTATTAAAATTTATTGATCATCAGGGTCCTGGTAGGTACTTTCCTTTCTATTCATGCTTTGTCGTGTATTTTTTTCCACAAGCATTCATTTCTATATGCAAGTCAGAAACCAACATCACACATCATCCCCATTGCCATAGCATCTGGTGTATTCCAGTAGCCAAAAATGTCTGCTTCAAAGGAGGGAGTTAAATGTCCCTAATGTGTATAATTGCTCAATATAATCCTCAGTTAACAGAGGTAGAGAGGAATTTCTTCCCGAAATAAATAAGTCATTAGCTTATACTGCACCTTAGTTTATACTGCAACTTCACAAATTAGCATCATCCCATAGTTCAGGGTATAGAAAGGGACTGCGCTTGACCTAAAATAATATTCAGCTGGAGGTTAAAGAGGAACAAGAATCGTATCATCTCTTCTGTGCTGCTTCTGCTGCTGAGACTCAATTGCTGAAGGCAGATTGATCTTTCAGAAGCAGCAGGCAGATTGCTCTGAGTTTTGGGAACCAGTTCCAAACACACACTCCTCTGATTGAATATTACCGTTAAGATAGCATCCTCTGGGGCTATGTCAGCAGGCGTTGCAAACTTGACCATTTCAGCTCAGTGATCTCTGATCTATTGATCAGAGAGGCTGGGCTGGAGTTGGGGGTGGCGGGGTGAGGGCAGAGGATGGAAGGCCCCCAGACCTGAACTAAGGGAGAGAGAGAGAGAAGGATTGGATTCTCTTGGGGAAATAATATGGATTTATAGTATAATATATTAGTCCATCCCCTTAATGAAAGAATAATTGGATATAAAGGGTCTTAAAAAAGTAAACCATATCTATCATAAAAATTTTTACAAAAAATAAAAAGTGTCTTACCCTGTCTTCTTCAGCTTTGCATCACTAACAACTATCATACCCTCAGAGACACAAAAATTACTAACATCAGGGCAAAAGTGCACATAAAGACATTCTCAAAAGTATCTATCAGATGAATGCATGCCTGCATCAAAAGTACAAAGGAATTTCTCTTTGTGCTTCCAGAAGTGTTAAGGGCACTTGTTTTCAGATCAATTCCTTTTGAAAGATGTTTAGCTACTTAATAAATTGTGCCAATCCTTATTAATTTCTCTCTGCCTCTGCTAAAACCTTAGGCTCTGACTCTTGGATTCTACTAGACAAATGTATCCAGTTTTCACATGATTTTATTATAATAAAAGAGCTTTTCTTTTTCTGAAAACAAAAATGCTCAAATAGCTTTTGCCACTACTATACAGAACCCTAGGCTGAAGACTTTTGTTGTATCTACTTTACCAAATCCTTCATCATTATCCTCCTTCTTATGCCGAAAGTGGTTTGTGCAAAAATGGGCAGCGTTGGAAGAGCCAATACTTTTATGCTTTTGGACAAGGTTTTATACCAATAAGATGTTTGGGCAATCAGATGATGAATGAAATAATATCAGGGATTTATGTAAAGCTTATCTTAAAGCTGTTCCCTAAGTTAAAATCCCTTGGACTCTGAAGCCATTCAGAGTTCTCCACCTTGAAGTCCCATGTAATGATCTACTCTTTAGAACCTTGATAAAAGAGGGCCAACCAATTTCATCAATTCATTTGCCTTGCACTTCAATGAGTGACAATGAGATAATTTTTTAAATTCCCCAGCAAAATATTTGTCAACTTCTGATGCTCTAATTTCATGAAAAGACTAATGATGGAGACCCAAAGAGATGGTTGGACATCTAGTTCTCCTCAATCACATCTTTTTAAAGCTTCTAGTCCTGAACTTAGGTACTGGAATCCAAGAAAACTAGACTCACTTTATCTGTATGACTTGGGCAATGGTCACAGCCTTTCAGAAAAATTAAAAATCAGACTTTGCAAATAGCTACTGTTCCAGTTTTAAGGGCTATTTTGTCCTTTATCTCATTTTCAGTTGTACATTTTAAAGAAAGAAGGAAAGACATCATCTTACCAATTGTCTGTGTACTGGGTTTAATGGCATCCCCCCAAAATACATGTCGACCCAGAACTTCAAAATATGACCTTATTTGGAGATAGGGTCTTTGCAGATGGAATTAAGTCAAAGTCATACCTCCTTACAGTGGGCCCCAATCTAATGACTGGCGTCTCTATAAGAAGAGAAAACAGAGACACAGAAACACACACAGAGGAGGCCATGTGACGATGGAGGAAGACAGTGGAATGATGCATCTAAAGCCACGAAACACCAAGGATTGCCTGCAATCAGCAGAAGTGAGGAAGAAGCAAAGAAGGCTCCTCCCCTAGAGCCTTAAGAGAGACCATGATTCTGCCAAAACCTTGATTTTGGACTTCCAGCCTCCAGGACGGTGAGAGAATATATTTCTGATCTTTTGAGCCACCTAGGGTGTGGTACTTGGCAACAACAGCCTTCAGAAAATAATCTAGCCTGTGATTATATCTCTATTTTGTAACCCTCTCCATTCAAGTCACACCAGGGATTCAAAGATGGAGCTAATTTCATGGTTTCTCTATTTAGGAAGAATCTGTCCCCAGCAATTCCAGAGCCTCCCTCCTTGCCATAGTTCTTTCCTCTTACTGAAGAATGCATCAAAGGTAGTAATCTCTAGTCTCCTGAGAGGTCAAGTGTGGAGGGAATTCTGAAATCGAATCCCCATAATAGTACTATTATTTTTATTATAAGATTATCCCACAAATTATTAGTCTCTTAATTAACTCCAAGTCAATAAAATAGAAATATCTGCTGATCTCAGTGATTGTGCCCATCAATGGGTAGTGCCAGGTCTTCAGCAGCTCAAAGCAGAAGAAGTAGGCAGTTTCTTTCCTTAGTGGCAGTTCCCAAAAGTAGTGGCGGGGGTCTTTATCATCATGGTTTACAGCAGCCTCTCCTCCAGGTGGGGTGGTTGCAGTGACAGACGGAATCTAATGACAGTAAGTTTTGCTCTTAGCAAAACTTAGCAATGGTGGTAACTGCCAGACAGAAGGGTTCCTAACGTTGATTTCATTCTGTGATTTTTGTAGGTTCTCTGGTGTATTTCACTTCCTCAAATAGTGCCTAAGTCTTTTAACAACTAGACATCACAGTGCAACTATCTCTGTATCACTTCCAGAGGCTGCAGGATTTTTGTAGACCACAGGGGTGATAGGAAATCGCATTGATGCACATAGAATCATCTGGAAATCTTTAAAATAGAGATTTCTATACTCCACCCCAAGACATCTGTAAAGGGCCTGAGGATTGTGTTATTTTTATGTGGTAGGACAATCCACGGTCCAGTGTTTGAGAGCCTTAGCTCTAATGGCAGCCTAGAGTGTTCCAAGAAACTAATTTGATATACGGAAGTGAGTGTCAGTAAGAGCTCACAGGTGCACTTCTCCTAGCTAGCTTCTTAGCCGGTATCCTCTCAGTTTCTTGAGCACACCAAACTCCTTTCTCATCAGGACCTTTGGCACTTCCTTTGTCCTTTCCCTGAAATAGTTTTACCTTTCAGCAACATGTTTCTGCCTCCTTCTCATCATTCGGACCTTAGCTCAAAGGTCCCCTTCTCCGACCAGCCATTGAAGGTAATGCCTCCTTTCTACAGTTATTCTCCCATTATCCTGTATTACTTTCTTCACATCACTTACCTCTAGCTGAAATTCTCTTATTTCTATATCTCTTTCTTGGATTACTGTCATTTTCCCTCACTGCACTATGCTCATAATGAGGGCATGACCCTGGCCCATCTTGGTCACAGTAGTAGAGCCAGTATACAAAAAGTGGCTGGCACAAAATAGAAATGGAATAAATTAAATGCATATAAAATGAAAGTAACATGTTTTTCACATTTCTTGATATCTAATTAGCAAAAGAACTCAGCTCAACAAACAACAGTGGCCATGATCCTGGATAACCTCTTAGTTTCCTTTTGTTAAACCTTTAAGGGAAGCCCAAACCTCTAATTCTCTTCAGACACTAACAACACAAATCACTACAACTCAGAAGTTTCCAGTATAGAGCTCCTCCCTTGTTATAATCTGAATCCAATTATCCAGAATACTCGATAAAAATCCCTCTTTATGCAATCCCCAGCCATCTTATCCAGATTTATACATGTATTAAAACTGTATCCCATAAAACAGGACTAGCTATTGTACAATTGCCCACAACCAATGTACTAACTAAATTCTATTAGTAACTCTGGGTAATGTTAGCATTAAAATGCCCTGAAAAAAAGCACAAAACAAGACATTTATTCAAAGGAAGCCCTAAGTCTTTTGTACCCTTTTTTTCTTTTTTTTTTTTTTTCATACTAGAGCCTGGAAGTGTTCACTTCCTGGGGAGTAATTCATAAAATAAAGAAATGACTCCTTGAAATATGGTCTACCTAGAAACTCAAAAGCAAAGTTCTCTAGCCCTGCCACATTTTAAGTTAAATCCAGAATGTCCATGGTGTTTCTAGTAAGGTGATTTACTTTCCTTCCACATGTAGTACAATAAACATGTTTGCTCTGGAGAAAACAATGTTGGTACCTCACATTCAATCCAATTCAGCTCCCCAAAAAGAGGTCAAGTGAGGCTCACCAAACAAATATCAAAATCCTTGAAAAGTACAAACTTCAGTTATAGGTATGATAAGATACAAGCAGTCTGCAAATAGCATATTATAAACATACAAATTTATTATGCTTTTTAGTTCATCTTTCATTACAGAACTACTAACAACGTACTCTTCTTACAGATTCTCTTTGCAAGAAAACGGACTTATAAAATATGAAATTTAAAGCAAGTAAAATTGAAGTCTTCATAAGCCAAGAGAAGAAAATTTACCCATTGTTACTAGAAGGAAGAATTAATATTTATTGTGTAGCTACTACATATCAGCCATTTCACAGGAAGATTTACTTTTGTTATTTTTATTTAGTGCAAACCACCCTTACTGTAGATATTATTAGCTCTGTTTTTAGATGGGTAAATTGAGTCTCAGAGATGTTAGCAAATTATTTAGAGAGAGAGCTTGGAACGTAGCTATGGCTCCAATGCCCATGCTGTTTTCCTTTTCCCATGTTGATTTTCTCTGTGCTAATGCCAACATATATTATTAGAAATTTGAACTTAAATCTGCTGTAAGAACTTCATGAAGACTGTCTTAGTCAGCTCAAGCTGCTATATCAAAATACCATAGACTAGGTTGCTTAAACAATAGACATTTATTTCTCACAGTTCTGGAGGCTGGGAAGTCCAAGATTAAGGTGCCAGCAGGTTCTGTTCTTGGTGAAGGCGCTCTCCCTGGTTTGCAGACAGTAGCCTTCTCCTAACGCCTTGCAATATTACAGCACTATTTAGCAAGTTTCAAGACTGTTTCTTGACATGATCTCGCCCCAATAAAGATTCTGTTTAAGTTAAAGCACTTTCTACCTACTTAATCATTTGATGTATTTTGATCATTCACAATATGAATATTATTCTTTTAGCTCAAATCTCTTTTAATACTTTTTAATGCTCTGGTCACTGCTTATCTTTCTAAAACACTTCCAAAACAATACCAATCCTCCCCTGTGTTTACCACTTTGCTTCCTTCTTCCTTCCAGCTAAAGTTGCTTTGGTTTGCTGTTTCTTATTTGAAGTTTGTTTTTTTGAATCCACATACCAACCCCATTACTACACCTAAGGGATGGTTTGTACTTTTTTCTTTTTTTTTAATCCCAAATATGACTTTTTCAGGTCTTTGATTTGCTCCCTTTGCTTCTGCCCTGACTGAAGTAAGCTTCACTCTTTGGAAGCAATGGTCTTTGATCTTGACTGGATCAGCTCCCCCAAACCATTTAATGAGATGTTGGATTTTAGATGGAAACAGAAAGAATAAAAAGCCAATGACTTAAAGGAATAATGAGAGAGTCAGAAAAAGGTTGCTTTGTCCCTAGTATAGCCATCAATTAATATTTATTCAGTACCCTCTGGGTCATGAGATGGAACTAGATAAAGTAAAACTTTGATGACGAGCTAACTGAATAATTAGAAATCTGTTAAATTTTACCTTTAGAATCACAGATAGTTAGAAGCAGAGGAACTTTAGAGATAATTTACTGCCACTCCGCCATAAAATGACCAGAGAGGCTAAATGACTGGCCTAGGAGCATAGGTAGTTAATGCCAGAACGGCCATGTGAGCTTAAATGTTTTCCAAAAGCATTGTGATCTGGGTGAATTCTAAGAAACTTTTACAAAATGAACAGGCAGTCAGAACAAGTCTGTAGGTTACAAAGGTAAGGTCAAAGATTTGTGAAATAGGAAGTCCAGGGAAGAAACATCATCATCCCCATTTTATATTTTACTGGTTAAAATATGGATTCAAATCTCTGCTTCATTCACTAGGTGAATTATTTGTGACCTTGGGTAGATTACTTAGCCTATGTCTCAATATCCTTAGTATAAAATAGATTCGATAACAATAATGTCAAAAAAACTTAGAGTAATGATTAAGATAATGTACATATGTTGGTTAGGGATTGCATTTGGCTGCCCATACACAAAACACAATTATAAAAGTTTAACCAAATAGAAGACATTTTTTTCCATAAATTAAAAGTCTAGAGATAGTTATTCTAGGGTTGGTACAGAGACTCCAGAATGCCCCAGGATCCTTCTATCTTCTTGTTCCATCATCCCTTATATGAGGTTTGCATCCTCATGGCTGTCTGATGAAAGCCAGAGGGCTGCTCTCCCCCAGGCTCATATCTGCATGGCAGACAGAAAACAAAGAGGAAGTAACAAAGGAGTGGCAGAATTTTCCCAGAAATCCATAGCAGACTTCTTAATCTAAACCTGTTGACAGAATTCTGTTACATGGCTGTTCCTAGTTTCAAGAGAGGCTAAGAAATGTAGCTTTTAAACTAGGCACATAATTTAGGATTCTGTTAACACAGAAAAATAGAATAGGAAAGACAATTGACCATGTCTCCTCCAACAGTTAAAGTATTTAGTGCAATACTTGGCATATAGTAAGTGCTTAAGAAATGTGAGATATTATTAGCATTCTTATCATTAAAAAAGAAACCGAGGCTCCAGGTTAAATAGGAGTGCCTACCATCTCCCAGCACTGCGATGAAGAGTTCTGCTTATGTTATTTTATTCAGTGGTCACCACAACCTTATGAAGTTAATTTTGTTTGGCATAACAATAATATTTGGACATAAAGAACATTAACACTTAGAGAAAAGTGAAAGATCTTGTCTAAGGTCTGACAGCTAGGGAATAATTGAGCTGAGATTCAAACGCAAGTTCATTTGACTCTAGAGACCCACTCTCTATCCATTCTGCCACTCTGTGACACCATTTTATTTTTTTTGTCAAGAACGGTAACACCATGGGCCTTGTACTGTTTCCTCATGTGATCTCTTTGGGGCTTGACTCAACTATGTTGGTCATCTTCAGTCTGGGCCATTTTAAGCTGTGAAATGTGAGTATAAGTTATTGGAAAGGTACTGAGGGCAATGTGAGATAGAAAGCACAGGGAGCAGATCCGCAACAACATTCCTAACAGACATCTGACTCATTTGGAGCCTGCTCCACAGCACACGTGGCCCCCGCACACTCGGTACCTTAGAACTGAACAATGCACTCCCACACCTCACTCCTGAGATGATGTGTGGGGTTCTTACCGCCAGTAGGAGACCAATAGCACTGCACAATGAGTCACGTGGTGGACTTGTTGCCACATCTATCCCACAGAACTCTGAGTGCTTCTGGGTTTCTGGAAGACCTTTACAAGGTAGAATTTCTCACTTCCTTCCCAGACAGGATGAGTACTTAGCGGCACATCTTTAAGCTCCCTGAAACTTCTTCAGAAGGTTTTCAGCATTAAGCAGGTGGGAACCATGCTCCAACACTTTATGATAATTTATTCCTGACTATTACATAAAAAGGTTTCAGACTCAGTTAAATCAATACCCTCACCGCCACCATTTGCAAAGTACCCGAATAATAGGAAAGCTGACACATGATTCGAGGGGCTTAATAATATGGAGGAGTGTGAGAATACTCCCCAGTAGTCTACAGATGTGGATAAATATAAAAATTAGTGGTTTGAAGAGACTGGGGGGAAAAGGATTGAACGAAAAGACCAGAATGAAGATCAGATGAGAGGAAGATCTTTTATAGGCTTCTTGCTTTGGAGCTGGTGGAAAAGTTGAAGTGGGTGATTATCTTAGTAGACCTTTCACTAATATGGGCACTGATATCCCCTACAGCTTCCATGTTCTAGGTGTTGGTACTTTTATGTTTGGAATAACAGAAACCTCCTCAAAATAGCTGATGCAACAAGGAGGATTTATTACATCTATTATTTATTCAAAAACTACTTATCCAGGCCTCCAATGTGAAAATCTTATTCTACAGTGTTGGAAAAGAGTGGTGAATCAAGTGGATGAGGTATTTGTTGTCACATGATATATTCTAGTAGGGGAAACATAATAAAAAAAAAAAAGTCAAACATGTAAAGCTCATTAGCACCCATTTATGGTGCTAAATGCTATGAAGAAAATAAAGCAGAGTGACCTGGGGTAAACACCATGACAACTGAAACTCTTAAGGGAAGGTTTCTACTAGGAGATGACATTCAAGCTGAGACCAAAATGACAAGAGAAGTCAGCTATCTTAAGACCTGGAAAAGAGTATCCATGAACTCAAGAGTAGAAGTATAGAATCCAGAACCAGGAACTGAAACGTCATCAGAGACTGAAAAGCCTTCAAGAACTAAAATAGCCATTCTCTTAAGGGCCTGTCACTGCTTCTCCCTGTGTCATCCTGAATTTACTCTCCATAAACGAGCTTCATCAGCACTGCTTGACAAAGCTTCATCCAGATAATTTCACAAACCCAAATTCCAAGGATAATCCATTTGGTCTAGCATGGGCCAGCTGATTGCCCTTGATTCAATCTGTGACCAGTTGGGCAGATTCCCAGCCTCTGTTTTTTTGTGAAGCAGGGTGACAAGAGGACAAAGTTGGTTCTCTAAAATGGGGGTATGGAGCTTAATAAAGTGGATTTGCTGAGAATATTCTATTCTTTAAATCTCCAATGGTTCATCTAATTATTCACTCATTCACTCACTTACACAAGTTAATATATGATTAAAGAGCCAACTAACTATATACCTATTACTCCATATCTGGATACAGAGAATGGAGTGAGGAGAGGAAACGTATATAATTGGGAGACAAATATGGAAGAATAGGGTCTGTTAGGAAAGATAAGTCATATAAAGGAATATCTATAATATAGAGATAAAAGTATCATAAGAGGCACACAAATAGAGCACTAAGGTATTTTAGCACAGACAGAAAGATACATACTTTGATCCATAAATTATATATTTGGCCCTGTCTCAGAGTGATGACGAAATTAAAGTTCGAAGCCATTGGCAGGACTGAATCTACCACTGCCTTTCTATGACATCCTGCAAATTTCCATCGGAAACATGAGCATAGCAGGTAAAGTGAAGGGTTCTATCAGGAAAAGTGTTGGAAGGCCAGAAGGCTAAGTGCTGTATCAATAATAAATGTACGTGAATGCTTTATGGGTTGTGATTAAACCAGGCTTAATAATAGGGCAGGCTCTTCAGAAAGACAATTATCTTTGCCAGGACACAACTGTGCTCGTAAGAATGGAGCTGAGGTTTTCTTGGAGGGTTATACTGGTACAGCATTTTATACTTCCTCAATCACATTTCATGATCAAAATTTGAGTCTAAAAATTAACAATTGCATTAAAAATTTTGGAATCGAAACTTTGCTGCTCTGGAGCATGGACATAAAGTTTCTTGGCCCCATTTCTAGGAGAAAATAGATCTAAGCTGATGTTTAAGTGTCTACAATATGAAGAATCATCAGTCACTCTATATAGATGTAATAGGATGTGAAATGTAATGTTTTTCCGTTCTTTTAAACTTCTACAGAGGCCTCAACAGTTGAAGACAATACTATAGGCAGCAGGCCACATAAATCAGGTTATGTTAAAAGATGTGATACTGCCTATTCAATCCTTAGTTCATCAAGCACCTTGGGGTTGAAGGTTGAACGTGTGGAGGGAGAAGACTACTTGGAACTAAGCACTACTGTGCTGGGTGTAAATGCTCTCAACCACCAACCATTACCCTCAATATGGGAAGAGTATGTCTCTTCATCTAAAGCTAAATGAGGACAGTTTTAAAAACATTCAAGAGCTTGGCTGTGGTTCAGGTGGCCTGTAGTGGCAGAGTAAGGAGGAGACAGAGGCCAAGGAGAGAGTTGTACGTGACCATGCAGAAGAGACTTCATTTTCAAGCTGCATCTGCTGTTGGAAAGGCTCCTATAAGGAGAAACCTTGAAGAGCCCAAAAAGGGCCCAAGAAGAAAAGCCCCCAGCTTTGGCACTACTGAACACAGACATCAAAACAACCAGACTATGCCTTCTTAAGACTCCTTGCCCCAACCCAGCAATGCTTGACTTTGGAGGAATCCCCCAATACTAGCAAATAAATGGGGAAAACGACGAAGAAATAAAAAAGGCAGAATCAACCAGATTCCCCTTCCCTTTAGTGGATAAGTGCAAGCTGGGGGAAGTGATACACTTAAAATTGAGTAAGAGTTTTTTTTAGACTGGGCTTGACAGTCTTACTATCTGAAAATGACCAGAAGAGTTATGAGCTATGCCTGAGACTTCATTCAGGGAGGCAGTATGCTGTGGTTTTAAAATGTACCCACAAATTCTTTGATACTCCTACCTTCAAGTGGTAGAGTTTAATTCCCTTCCTTTTGGATGTGAGCTATACTTAGTGGCTCCCTTTTAAACATAGAATACGGTGGAAGTAATGGTGTATGAATAGGTCATAAAGGGTAGGGCAGCTTCTTCCTTGCTTTCTCTCCTGGATCATTCATTCTAGAGGAGGCCAGCTGTCATGCCATGAGGACACTCATGCAGCCCTTGTCTGGTCTGTACCTATTTGTAATTTTCATATGGAAGCCAAAGCCTTTGGAGCTAAGTCAGGACTGGCTTTGTGCACAGTTTCACTTCTGGGGCATCGAAGAGGCTGCAGGATCCCCCATAAGTCTCTAACTCAAGGTTTTATCCTTGATAAGATGAACTGACCCTAGAAGGGAGAGGTGATAAAGATAGTCTTATTACCTATTAGCCAACTTGTACTGCTTCATATGTGTCGGGTTTGTCCCAATTGGCAATATTGACATCTTGGACTAGATAATTCTTTGTTGCAGGGGGCCATCCTGTGCATTGTAGGATGTTTAGCAACAGCTCTGGCTTCTATCCATTAGATGCCAACAGAAACCCCATTCCCAGTTGTGACAACCAAAAATGTCTCCAGATAGCACTAAATGTCTCCTAGGGGCAAAATTTCTCCCAGCTGAAAAGCAGTTCCTTCCTGTGGCAGAAAACCCAGTTCAAACGGATTATAGTGCCAAAGAAGCTTACGGGTTCACACGATGAAAAAGTTTAGGTGTAGAATCTGCCTCAAGAACGGCTGGTTCCAGAGTCTCAAATGACATCACTTAGACTCTGTCTCTCTCCCTTTTCCTGAAGCCTTCAGTATTATGTCCCTTTTCATGCAGGCCCTTGCTATAAGATTATTGTCAAAATTTTTAAATTGCATCCTTCACTTCTGAGATCAATAAGAACATTTTTCTCTATTTTTAAATAATTCAAATTTAAGTGTGAGCCTCATTATTCTTAACTGAGTCTTAGGCTTATCCCTAAACCAACCATTGTAATAATTACGTGACATATACTGGGGTCTGGGTTATAAGCCCACCCCTAAATTGGCATGGGGTCAACCTTAACCAGTCCCATGTATTGAAAATAAGGGTGGAATGTTCTCCCTAAAGCAAAGTTGGATCTGTTACAACCAGAGGACTCTGGTGGGAGGTGAACGCTTGGATGCACAAACTGAGGTTGACTCTTCAGGTGACCTTTCCCCAGGATGCATTTGGCTTGCATCCCTTTCATGGTGAAAAAAATAGGCAAATCTGGCCTCCCAAGTTTCACCCTGACCCCAGGCTCCCTCATTAAGAAGCATTAGTCACAAAGCCTTGGAGAATCAATAACACTAAGGAATTGAGACAGCACATAATTCATCCCCTTGGAACCTTTTCAAAAATATCACCTCACTGTTGCAGAGGAGCATTTCTTTGCCTACTATAAATTAGAAAAAATAGAAGAAAAAAAGACAGAGGAAAAAATCTGAGCTGCCTGACAATCACCTTCAGCGTGCAACACTCACACTGCAATCACACCCACATCCCCGTGCCAGCACTCTAGCAACCACGGGCGTGCGGGCTCACAGCACCCTCACACACCCTCCACCTCAGAGTCAGCCCACCAGGCTGACAATCACACTGGCAGCTCAGCACAACCAAAGCCTCCTTCCTCCACACGCCGTCATTTCCTAGGTTACCAGATCCCCAAGCCCAGTGGGGCTGCAGAGAAGGGAAGAAAATGCCCCAGAGACAGGCAGCAAACCTAGCTGCACAGAAAACCTGGACTATGTAGGTAAAGAAATCCTTCCAACAATCCTTCCCAGAGGGCTGGCTGCAGGTGAGGATCCTACCACTGGCAATTCACCCCCGGTCCCCTTTCTGAAGCGTGAGATGCCAGAGGCATTGACCAGATCAGTAACCAATTTACAACCCCTAACCAAGAGCCATGCTTGCTTGTGCCTGAGTTACAAGACAAAGTAAAGGCAGCCATTACTGAGAGAGAGAGGAGTAGAATGGAGACCGTGCCAGGAATTCCAAAGAGCAGTCCTCCCCCAGGGAGCTGGGTGCCAGGCTCTGTGGGACGGGCAGGAGACATAAATAGCATTTCTCCTGAATCCCTGTGGGGCCGGTAGTGGGTGGGCAGCTGGAACCCTCTGTGACCCAGTTAGAAGAAAGCTTTCCAAGGGCTGGAGCTGGCCTCGTGTGTAATGAATAGAATAGCAATAAGTGATGATATTATTTCCTCAACTGCAACATGAGGATAACGATATTTAAATTTGCCCTCGGGGTAGTGTTGTGAGGATTAAATGTTGTGAAACACACAGAGCTCATGGAATAGTGCCTGGCTTATAGTAAAATCTTAATATTTGCTAATAATAATAATCAGAGGCAGCATGGCATAAGTTAGAAAACTAATCCTACCACCTACTTGTCCAATTCAACCTTGAGTATCATCTCTGAGTTTCAGTTTCCTTAGCTGTAAAAAAACCTTATTTCACGAGTTATTTTATGAGAATGCATCATATAATGTATGTGAAATTTCCTTAGCACAGAATTACCTAGGAATATCATCATCATCATTGTCACCACTGCCATCCTTCATACTTTTTTCTTAATAAAACACTATTATATTCATCAGCTCACTCTCCCTCCTTCAATGCTGTGTAGTATGTTGATGAACAGGACAGGCATTACTGTCACTTTCCAGATTAGAAAATTGGGCCCCAGAAATGTTAAGTGACTTGTCTATAACCAAACAGTTAGGAGGTGGCATGTGGGATACATGCAGCCTTTGGATTCTTAAAATCATGCTCGCTGTTTTTGCCACAGCACCTCCTAAGCAGAGTGAGTCACCAAGAGATCCATGACAATAATTGCAGCTGTTGTTTATTGAGCGTATATTAGGCTACACGTCCTGTTCTAGATACCTCCCAGGCTCTAAAAGGATGAACACAGAAGGATTCTGGGATTTCTTGTCAACCAACCCTTATAGGTGCCCTACAATCTATTTTAGGTGCACATTTCTCCAAATATCACTTATCTGCAAACTGCACGCTTTCTAGCAAACCCACTCTCCATCTAATCAATATCTGCACCTTCCCATGCATTATTAAAAAGACTCAACTTCTGCATCGCCTTCCAGAGCTTTCTTCTTGCCTCCTCCACTCTCCTCCCAGCCTTAAAAAAAAGACTCCTTCAACCTCACAGCTAACCGGGTGAGTCATGGGGGAGGAGGCCAGCTTTCTTCATCTCTCCCCGAAACAAGAACCTGTTTTGATTTTGCCACCCCATGTACCAGTGCATTAACAGAACAGGGAGCTATTCCCAGGAAGACCACAGCAGCAGGAAGACCTGCCCCGTCCATGCATCAGACAGGTCCCAAAGCCCTCCAGTGTCTAACATCTCCCTTCCTCTCCAGAGGTAATGTTACACTTTTTGTGCAATCTAGATTGTTCTACCATTCAAGGAGTTCTTCATTTTTCTCGATAAGAACACTGCTCATTAAATGGTCTCTTTTGATATTAACGTGGGTGTCAAAACGTGGGTTTGTTTGATGAATGCCCTAACACATAAGCAATCTCTAAAGCAAATGTTAAGAAAGAAAATTAAACAGTTGGGAACCGACTTGTTACATAGTTTAATTGTACAAGGCTGGTGAGAAAGATCTATCCTTAAAGCATCAGGTTTGACAAGATAAGGGAAACACAGAGAGGGATTTCAAAGGCACACAAATGATACTAAGGTTTGATATTGCTCATCTGTCACAGATATAAAATGAGTCATATTTATCAGAGGCTTTGCGGAGAAATGAGAGGTGGATATCTATCCCTACACCAGAATCAAGCAGTGAAAGATTGTTATTTGCTTAAATGCTATGTTTCACAAATTGGAGAAGTAGTTCTCATTTTGAATGGTGTCTGTTAGTCTCCTACTTAGTTCAAATTCTCTGACCAGAGTTTATAAGTAAGAATAAACTTTTCAGTGGTCAGAAAAGGATAATTTTTTATATGGGTTTCAGAATCAACTCCTAAAATTTCTTTTCTCTGCTTGACTCACACCTTGACCTGGAGATCGCCTCAGCCTCTAAATGAATCCCAAATTTGTGCTGCCTGTTTATATTCCTCATTTAAGGTTAATGTTAATCAGTTAGGAATGTTTCTGGCCTCTTAGACTTATGCGAAGTGAAAGTTTATGTATGACCTTGTTGTTCAAGTTCTACCAGAAACCAGCCATTGTGACTATGGGCAAACCATTTTCACTCTCTGGGATACACTCACCTCATTCATAAGCAAAGGCTATTGACTAGATAATTGAAATGTCGACAGGAGCATACAAAGATAATAAGCACAGAAAGACTCTTGGGGAAAACTGAGAGTCAGGGTTCTGGGTTTTAGGAGGCAGTCAGTTACTGGCTTCAATAACTTTATCAGTAGATAGAAGTTTTTACTTCACTCATTAATTCATTCAACAAACACTTCCTGGGAATCTGCTATGTCCCAGGCATTGCTCTAGACAGGTAAATTTAAAAATACAATTTAAACTAGGAATAGTGTTGTGAAAACAATAAAGATCTCTATTGCCAGCAGTAAGGAAGAAATATGAAAAAACACAGCCCAGGCAAGCTCAGGGTCTTCCTTCCCAATGTTATCGCCTCCCATTCATGAAATATGAATAGATTATTGAATAGAGAAAAATAAACGTGTTAATACCAGTTGCTTCATGACGAAGTAAAGAAATAAAATGAAGAAGATAATCAGTAAACTGAAACTTGAATTGCGCTTAATAAGCCAAAGAGAAGGCGAAGCTGTTCTAGAGCAGGTGCCAACATGGTGCTCACCCCCGCATTAAGCAGGATCCTCAAAGGGAAAAAAACTGTCCCCAATGCGTAGTACTAGCTGGCTCTAGGCAAGAAACAAATACAAATATCCCTAGAACATCCCTAATTTATGCCCTAAGGGTTTTACATGTTAAGTTCAACCAAAGATGATCTATTTGACCTCAGTTAAAATGATAACTACAGGATAAAAAAATATATGAAAAATTTAAAGAACTAAAAAGACAAAATAAAGGATAAGTAAATAATGAAATACTATCAAAATGAGGGTTAGATTTTTCTTTTAAAGGAGTCAAATGGATTTTTCTAGTTATTCAGATGATGAGCTAGGTTATTCAGCCCAACCCTTTGCTGAAATTAAAAGAAAAAAAATTATACTGAAATCTCCTTAAAGACATTTTTAATCATTGAAAAGATATAAAAGATTTACAGAGCCAAAGTTTAAGCCAATATTTCTCAAATTGCGGTCCACCAATGCCTACGGGACTAACCCCAAGACCCATTCAGAAGATCTAGAGGTCAAAACTATTTTAAAAATGATACTAAAATGTTATTTTCCTTTTTCACTAGGTTGACATTTGTACTGTGGGTACAAAAGGAATGGAGGGGTGGGAGGGGGAGGGATGAGACTGCTGGTAACTTAAACCAAATCAAGGCAGTACCCTCCAATATACAGCTACTCAGAGTACTGGAATTTAAAAAGCCAGTTTCACTTAAAAATACCCTTAATTGGGTACTAAAACAATTTTATTAAATATTGATCATTGAGTACATCTTTTTAATATTTTGTGATGAAATGGACAGAACACATAAAGCATTTTTGCTGCATACTAAAGTATAATGTTTTCAAGAAGAAAAGCACATGTGTGATTTGAGTTATGAGCTCTACCAGATGCTTTTTTCATGGATCACCATTTATACTTGAAAGAACAACTAACAGACATACTATGGTTATTCAGACTTGGGTGTTTTCCAAGAGTTTTCTTGAAAATGAATGAAACAAGCCTGTCATTTCAAGGAACACAGATGACAACATTTCTTGCCAATAATAAAATATGAGCTTTAAGCAAAGACTAACATTTTGGAATTCTTACATCTACTACGATGAGCCTGACAGCTTTCCTTTACATAAAGACTTTCCTGATGATATCACTGGTGATATTAATAAACGTTTTTCAATTAGTAGACTTCATTTTTTTAGAGAAATTTCAGGTTTAGAGAGAAACTGAGCAGGTATTACAAAGAGTTTCCATATTCTCCATCTTCCCTACACAGTTTCTCCTATTATTAACATCTTGCAATTGTGTGGAACATGTGTTACATTGATGAACTGATATTGATACATTACTATTGAATATTAACTAAATTCCATAGCATGTATTACTGTTCACTCTTTGTGTTGTACAGTTCTACGTGTCTGGACAAATCTGTAATGTCATGTATGCACATTATAGTATCATAGATAATAGTTTCACTGCCCTAAAAATGCTCTGTGCTTCACTTATTCATCCCTCTCCCTCATGCCTTTTTAAAATCATCTCTGTAGCTTTGCCTTTTCCAGAATGTCACATAGTTAGAATCACATAGTAGGTAGACATTTTATACTGCCTCCTGTCACTTAGCAATATGCCTTTAAGTTTTCTCCATATCTTTTTATGGCTTAATAGCTTATTTCTTTTTATCATTGAATAATATTCTATTGTTTAGATATATCACAGTTTATATATCCATTCACCTATTGAAGGACATCTTGGTTGCTTCCAATTTTGGGCAATTATGAACAAAGCTGTTGTAAACATTTGTGTTCAGGCTTTTGTTTAGGTATACATTTTCAATTCATTTGGGTAAATATCTAGGAGTGTAATCACTAGATCATATGGTAAGACACTGTGTTTCACTTTGCAAGAAACTGTCAAACTCTCCTCCAAAGTAGCTGTACCATTTTTCATTCCCTCCAACAACAAAGGAGAGTTACTGTTGCTCTACATCATTGTCAGCAATTGGTGTTGTCAGGTTATTAGATTTTAGTAATTCTAATAGGTATGTGGTGGTATATCATTGTTTTAATTTGAAATTCCCAAATAACATATGATGTTAAGCATCTTTTAATATGCTTATTTGCCAACTGTTTATCTTCTTCAGTGAGGTGTCTTTCAGATCTTCAGCCTATTTTATAGTTGTGTTGTTGCTGTTTAATTGCTGAGTTTTAAGAGTTCTGTGTGTATTTTAGATATAAGTCCTTTATCAGATACGTGTTCTGCAATATTTTCTCCCAGCCTGTGGTTTGTCTCTTTATTCTCTTAATTGTGTCTTTTACAGAGTAGAAGTTTTATTTTTAAGAAGTCCAACTTATGAATTTTCTTTCAGTAATCGTGCTTTTGGTATTGTATTTAAAACCTCATTGTCAAACGGAAGTAAACTAGATTTTCTCCTATATTATCCTCTAGAAATTTTATAGTTTTGCATTTTACATTTAGGCTTGTGATCTACTTTGAGTTAATTTTTGTAAAGGGTGTCAGATCTGTGTTTAGGTTCCGTTTTTTGCATGTGGAGGTCCAGTTGTTCCAGCACCATTTGTTGAAAAGACTGTCCTTTCTACATTGATTTGCCTTTGCTACTTTGTCGGAGATCATTTGTATGGGTCTCTTTCTCAACTTCCATTCTGTTCCATTGATCTATTTGTTTATTCTTTCACCATAACCACCTGTCTGTATTACAATGGATTTAAAATAAGTCTTGAAGTCAGGTCAAGCCAATTCTCCAATTTTCTTCTTGTTCTTCAGTAATATGTTGGCTATTTGGGATACTTGCCTTTCCAAATACATATAAATTATTCCTTTAGAATAAGTTTGTTGATATCCACAAAATAACTTACTGGGATTTTGATTGAGATTTCATTGAATTTATAGATCAAGTTGGGGAGAATTAACATCTTAATAATCTTCCTATCTATGAACATGGACTCTCTCTCCATTTATTTAGACCTTTGATTTCTTTCATTAGTTTTCTAGGTTTCCTCATACAGATCCTGTACATATTTTATTAGTTTTATGCTTAAGAATTTCTTCCCTTTTTCAGTGCTAATGAAAATGGCATTGTGTTTTCAACTTCAAATTCCAACTGCTCATTTTTGATGTATAGAAAACCACTGACTTTTGTGTAGTAACCTTGTATCCTACAGCCTTACTATAATTGCTTATTGATTCAAGGAGTTTTTGTGGGGTTTTGTCCTTCTTTTTTTTTTTTTTTTTTTTTTGCCATTTCTTGGTATTTTCTACATAGACAATTGTGAACAAAAAGAGTTTTATTTCTTCTTTCCCAATCTCTATGCCATTTATTTCCTTTCCTTCTCTCATTGCATAACTTGGTCTAGTCTCCAATTATTTACAGAGCAGGCTGTAGCATTGATGAAGAATTGGCTAAAATACATCTTATTCCCAACCAGGAGAGATATAAAACCTTTACTGTGATAGTTAAATCTTTTGTAAAATTCATTTATTTACTTTTGATACAGCTAGCTGGAAAAGTTTGTAGTATATATGCAGCTACAATGGAACTGAATCTTAAGAAGGAATACTCTCAATATAAGAGGAGGGGAAACCTTCAAGATGGTGGAGTAAGACGTGGAGATCAACTTCCTCCCCACAGACACATTAAAAATACATCTACATGTGGAACAACTCCTACAGAACACCTACTGAATGCTGGCAGAAGACCTCAGACTTCCCAAAAGGCAAGAAACTCCTCACGTACCTGCGTAGGGCAAAAGAGAAACAGAGACAAAAGAATAGGGATGGGACCTGCACCGCTGGGAGGGAGCTGTGAAGGAGGAAAAGTTTCCACACACTAGGAAGCTCCTTCACCAGTAGAGACCGGGGGTGGGTGGGGGGGAAGCTTTGGAGCCATGGAGGAGAAGAGGGCAAAGCAGAGAGATTCCCACATAGAGGATTGGTGCCAACCAGCACTCACCAGCCTGAGAGCTTGTCTGCTCACCCGCTGGGGCAGGAGGGGCTGGGAGTTGAGGTTCAGGCTTCAGAGGTCAAATCCCAGGGAGAGGCCTGGGGTTGGCTTTGTGAACACAGCCTGAAGGGGGCCGGTGTGCCACAGCTAGCCAGGAGACAGCCCATGAAAAAGTCTGGACCTGCCTAAGAGGCAAAAGACCATTGTTTTGGGGTGCGAGAGGAGAGGGGATTCAGAGCACTGCCTAAATGAGCTTCAGAGACAGGCATGAGTTGTGGCTATCAGCTCAGACCCCAGAGACAGGCATGAAATGCTAAAGCTACTGCTACAGCCAACAAGAATCCTGTGTGCAAGCACAGGTCACTATCCACACCTCCCTTCCCGGGAGCCTGTTCAGCCAGCCACAGCCAGGGTCCCGTGATCAAGGGACAACTTCCCCAAGGGAACACACTGCATGCCCCAGGCTGTTGCAATGTCATGCTGGCCTCTGCCATCACAGGCTCACCCCACGTTCCAATTATAACTATCGTACCCCTCCCTCACCCTGGCCTAAATGAGCAACAGCACCCTAACCAGCTGCTGTTTTAACCCCCTTCTGTCTGGGTGGGCAAAAGATGCCTGAGGGAGACCTATATGCCAAGGTGGGGCCAAAACCAAAGCTGAACCCCAGGAGCTGTGCGAACAAAGAAGAGAAAGGGGAATTTCTCTGTGCAGCTGCAGGAGCAGCAGATTAAATCCCACAATCAACTTGAGGTACCCTGCATCTCTGGAATAGCTGAATAGACAACGAATCATCCCAAAAATGTGGCGGTGGACTTTGGGAGCAATAGTAGACTGGAGTTTGCTGTATGCGACAAAGGAGCTGTGCGAACAAAGAAGAGAAAGGGGAATTTCTCTGTGCAGCTGCAGGAGCAGCAGATTAAATCCCACAATCAACTTGAGGTACCCTGCATCTCTGGAATAGCTGAATAGACAACGAATCATCCCAAAAATGTGGCGGTGGACTTTGGGAGCAATAGTAGACATGGGGTTTGCTGTCTGTGATTGATTTGTTTCTGATTTTTATGTTTATCTTAATTTAGTGTTTAGTGCTTGTTATCAATGGTGGATTTGTTTACTGGTTTGGTTGATCTCTTTTTTTTTATTTTAATAATTTTTAAAATTTATTACTATATATATTTTTCTTCTTTCTTTTTTTCTCCCTTTTCTTCTGAGCCGTGTAGCTGACAGGGTCTTGGTGCTCCCGCCTGGTGTCAGGTCTGAGCCTCTGAGGTGGGAGAGCTGAGATCAGGACACTGGACCACCAGAGACCTCCCAGCACCACGTAATATCAATCGGCGAGAGCTCTCCCAGAGATCTCCGTCTCAATGCTAAGACCCAGCTCCACTCAACAGCCAGCAAACTCCAGTGCCAGATGCCCCATGCCAAACAACAAGCAAGACAGGAACAAAACACCACCGTTAGCAGAGAGGCTGCCTAAAATCATATTAAGTTCACAAACACCCCAAAACACACCACTGGACATGGCCGTGCCCACCAGAAAGACAAGATCCAGCCCTACCTACCAGAACACAGGCATCAGTTCCCTCAACCAGGAAGCCTACACAAGTCACTGAACCAACCTCATCTACTGAGGGAAGACACCAAAAACAATGGGAAATATGAACCTGCAGCTTGCAAAAAGGAGAACCCAAACACAGTGAGTTAAGAAAAATGAGAAGACAGAGAAATATGCAGCAGATGAAAGAGCAAAGTAAAAACCCACAAGACCAAACAAATGAAGAGGGAATATACAGTCTACCTGAAAAACAGTTCAGAGTAATGATAGTAAAGATGATCCAAAATCTTGGAAATACAATGGAGAAAATACAAGAAACATTTAACAAAGACCTAGAAGAACTAAAGAGCAAACAAACAATGACGAACAATACAATAAATGAAATTAAAAATATCTGGAAGGAATCAATAGCAGAATAACTGATTCAGAAGAACGGATAAGTGACCTGGAAGATAAAATAGTGGAAATAACTATCGCAGAGCAGAATAAAGAAAAAAGAATGAAAAGAATTGAGGACAGTGTCAGAGACATCTGGGACAACATTAAATGCACTAACATTAGAATTATAGGGGTTCCAGAGAAGAAGAGAAAAAGAAAGGGTCTGAGAAAATATTTGAAGAGATTATAGTTGAAAACTTCCCTACCATGGGAAAGGAAATATTCAATCAAGTCCAGAAAGCTCAGAGAGTCCCATACAGGATAAATCCAAGAAGAAACATGCCAAGGTATATTAATCAAACTATCAAAAATTAAAAACAAAGAGAAAATATTAAAAGCAACAAATAACATACAAGAGAATCCCCATAAGCTTAACAGCTGATCATTCAGCAGAAACTCTGCAAGCCAGGAGGTAGTGGCAGGACATATTTAAAGTGACAAAAGGGAAAAACCTACAACCAAGATTATTCTACCCAGCAAGGATCTCATTCAGATTTGAGGAAGAAATTAAAACCTTTACAAACAAGCAAAAGTTAAGAGAATTCAGCACCACCAAACCAACTTTACAACAAATTGTAAAGGAATTTCTCTAGGAAGGAAACACAAAAGAAGGAAAAGACCTACAATAACAAACTGAAAACAATTAAGAAAATGGTAATAGGAACATACATATCAACAATTACCTTAAATAAAAATGGATTAAATGCTCCAACTAAAAGACAGAGACTGGCTGAATGGATACAAAAACAAGACCCATATATATGCTGTCTACAAGACATCCACTTCAGACCTAGGGACACATACAGACTGAAAGTGAGGGGATGGAAAAAGAGATTCTATGCAAATGGAATTTGAAAGAAAGCTGGAGTAGCAATTCTCATAACAGAGAAAATTGACTTGAAAATAAAGACTATGACAAGAGACAAAGAAGGACACTACATAATGATCAAGGGATAAATCCCAGAAGAAGATATAACAATTGTAAATATTTATGCCCCCAACATAGGAGCACCTCAATACATAAGGCTAATGCTAACAGCTATAAAAGGGGAAATCAACAGTAACACAATCATAGTAGGGGATTTTTACACCCAACTTTCACCAATGGATAGATCATCCAAAATGAAAATAAATAAGGAAACACAAGCTTTAAATGACACATTAAACAAGATGGGCTTAATTGATATTTATAGGATATTCCATGTAAGAAAAACAGAATACACTTTCTTCTAAAGGGCTAAGTGGAATATTCTCCAGGAGAGACCACATCTTGGGTTACAAATCAAGCCTGGTAAATTTAAGAATATTGAAATCTTATCAAGTATCTTTTCTGACCACAATGCTATGAGACTAGATATCAATTACAGGAAAAAAAAAAACCTGTAAAAATTACAAGCATAAGGAGACTAAACACTTTGCTGCTAAATAACCAAGAGATAGCTGAAGAAATCAAAGAGGAAATCAAAAAATACCAAGAAACAAATGACAATGAAAACACCACGACCCAAAACCTATGGGATGCAGCAAAAGCAGTTCTAAGAGGGAAGTTTATAGCAATCCAATCCAACCTCAAGAAACAAGAAACATCTCAAATAAACAATCTAATCTTACACCTAAAGCAATTAGAGAAGGAAGAACAAAAAAACCCAAAGTTAGCAGATGTTAAGAAATCATAAAGATCAAATGAGAAACCAATGAAAAAGAAATGAAGGAAACAATAGCAAAGATCAATAAAACTAAAAACTGGTTCTTTGAGAAGATAAACAAACTTGATAACACATTAGCCAGAATCATAAAGAAAAAAAGGAAGAAGACTCAAATCAACAAAATCAGAAATGAAAAAGGAGAAGTAACAACTGACACTGCAAAAATACAAAGGATCGTGAGACATTACTACAGACAACTATATGCCAATAAAATGGATAACCTGGAAGAAAAGGACACATTCTTAGAAAAGCACAACCTTCAGAGACTGAATCAGGAAGAAATAGAAAATATACACAGACCAATCACAAGCACTGAAATTGAAACTGTGATTAAAAATCTTCTAACAGGGCTTCCCTGGTGGTGCAGTGGTTGAGAGTCCACCTGCTGATGCAGGGGACACGGGTTTGTACCCAGGTCTGGGAAGATCCCACATGCCACGGAGTGGCTAGGCCCATGAGCCATGGCCGCTGAGCCTGCGCATCTGGAGCCTGTGCTCTGCAACGGGAGAGGCCACAACAGTGAGAGGCCCACGTACTACAAAAAAAATCTTTCAACAAACAAAGCCCAGGATCGAATGGCTTTACAGGCGAATTCTATCAAACATTTAGGGAAGAGCTAACACCTATCCTTCTCAAACTCTTCCAAAATATAGCAGAGGGAGGAACACTCCCAAACTCATTCTACGAGGCCACCATCACCCTGATACCAAAACCAGACAAAGATGTCACAGAAAAAGAAAACTACAGACCAATATCAGTGATGAACAGTGATGCAAAAATCCTCAACAAAATACTAGCAAACAGAATCCAACAGCACATTAAAAGGATCATACACCATGATCAAGTGGGGTTTATTCCAGGAATGGAAGGATTCTTCGATATATGCAAATCAATCAATGTGATATACCATATTAACAAATTGAAGGAGAAAAACTCTATGATAATCTCAATAGATGCAAAAAAAGCTTTTGATAAAATTCAATACCGATTTATGATAAAAACTCTCTAGAAAGTAGGCATAGAGGGAATTTACCTCAACATTATAAAGGCCATATATGACAAACCCACAGCCAACATCATTGTCAATGGTGAAAAACTGAAACCATTTCCTCTAAGATCAGGAAAAAGACAAGGTTGCCCACTCTCACTCTATTATTCAACACAGATTTGGAAGTTTTAGCCACAGCAATTAGAGGAGAAAAAGAAATAAAAGGAATCCAAATCAGAAAAGAAGAAGTAAAACTGTCACTGTTTGCAGATGACATGATACTATACATAGAGAATCCTAAAGATGTCACCAGAAAACTACTAGAGCTAATCAATGAATCTGGTAAAGTAGCAAGATACAAAATTAATGCACAGAAATCTCTTTCATTCCTATACACTAATGATGAAAAATCTGAAAGAGAAATTAAGGAAACTACCATTTACCATTGCAACAAAAAGAATAAAATACCTAGGAATAAACCTTCCTAAGGAGACAAAAGACCTGTATTCAGAAAACTATAAGACACTGATGATAGAAATTAAAGATGATACAAACAGATGGAGAGATATACCATGTTCTTGGATTGGAAGAATCAACATTGTGAAAATGATTCTACTACTCAAAGCAATGTACAGATTCAATGCAATCCCTGTCAAACTACCAAATGGCATTTTTTCACAGAACTAGAACAAAAAATTTCACAATTCGTATGGGAACACAAAAGACCCTGAACAGCCAAAGCAACCTTGAGAAAGAAAAACGGAGCTGGGGGGCTTCCCTGGTGGTGCAGTGGTTGAGAATCCGCCTGCTAATGCACGGGACACAGGTTCGAGCCCTGGTCTGGGAAGATCCCACATGCCACGGAGCAACTAGGCCCGTGAGCCACAACTACTGAGCCTGCACGTCTGGAGCCTGTGAGCCACAACAAGAGAGTCCGCGATAGTGAGAGGCCCACACACCAAAATGAAGAGTGGTCCCCGCTTGCCACAACTAGAGAAAGCCCTCGCACAGCAAAAATAAATTAATTAATTAATAAACTCCTACCCATAACATCTTCTTTAAAAAAAAAAAAGAAAACGGAGCTGGAGGATTCAGGCTCCCTGACTTCAGACTATACTACAAAGCTACAGTAATCAAGACAGTATGGTACTGGCATAAAAACAGGAACATAGATCCACGGAACAGGATACATAGCCCAGAAACAAACCCACGCATATATGGTCACTTTACCTTTCATAAAGGAGGCAAGAATATACAATGGAGAAAATGCAGCCTCTTCAATATGTGTTGCTGGGAAAACTGGATAGCTACATGGAAAAGAATGAAATTGGAACTTCGTAACACCATACACAAAAATAAGCTCAAAATGTATTAAAGACCTAAATGTAACGCCAGACACTATCAAACTCTTAGAGGATAACATAGGCAGAACACTCTATGACATAAATCACAGCAAGATCCTTTTTGACCCACCTCCTAGAGAAATGGAAATAAAAACAAAAACAAACAAATGGGGCCTAATGAAACTTAAAAGCTTTTGCACAGCAAAGGAAACCTTAAAGAAGACAAAAAGAGAACCCTCAGAATGGGAGAAAATATTTGCAAACGAAGCAACTGACAAAGGATTAACTCTAAAATATACAAGCAGCTCATGCAGCACAATATCAAAACAACCCAATCCAAACATGGGCAGAAGACCTAAATAGTCATTTCTCCATAGAAGATATACAGATTGCCAACAGACACATGAAAGGATGCTCAACACCAGTAATCATTAGAGAAATGCAAATCAAAACTACAATGAGGTATCACCTCACACAGGTCAGAATGGCCATCATCAAAATATCTACACACAATAAATGCTGGAGAGCGTGTGGAGAAAAGGGAACCCTCTTGCACAGTTGGTGGGAATGTAAATTGATACAGCCACTATGGAGAACAGTATGAAGGTTCCTTAAAAAACTGAAAATAAAACTACCATATGACCCAGCAATCCCACTACTGGGTGTATACCCTGAACAAACTATAATTCAAAAAGAGTCATGTACCACAATGTTCATTGCAGCACTATTTACAATAGCCAGGACGTGGAAGCAACCTACGTGTCCATCAACAGATGAATGGGTAAAGAAGATGTGGCAGACATATACAATGGAATATTACTCAGCCATAAAAAGAAATGAAATTGAGTTATTTGTAGTGAGGTGGATGGACCTAGAGTCTGTCACACAGAGTGAAGTATGTCAGAAAGAGAAAAACAAATACTGTATGGTAACACATATATATGGAATCTAAAAAAAACCTCTGATGAACCAAGGGGCAGGACAGGAATAAAGATGCAGATGTAGAGAATGGACTTGAGGACATGGGGAGGGGGAAGGGTAAGCTCGGACAAAGTGAGAGAGTAGCATTGAAATATATTCATTACCAAATGTAAAATAGATAGCTATTGGGAAGCAGCCACATAGCAGAGGGAGATCAGCGTGGTGCTTTGTGACCACCTAGAGAGGGGGAATAGGGAGGGTGGGAGAGACAGGCAAGAGGAAGGGGATATGGGGAGATATATATATATATATATATACACACACACACATATATATATAGCTGATTCACTTTGCCCTACAGCAGAACCTAACACACCATTGTAAAGTAATTATACTCCAATAAAGATGTTAAAAAAAAAAGAAGGGATCCTCTCTATTACATTCACAAACCTAGAACAGGGTTTGTGCTTACCTAAGAGACAATCCCAGGGTCTCCTATATGACCATACCCTTCAGTGACAAAATTGCTGTCACCTTGACATATAACTTAATGCAATGTATTGGATTAAACTCAAGAGATGCTTTTATACCAGGATCTAATAAATATGTTTGGCAGCAGGTTTATTTGTATGGGAAGAAATAGCAACTGAAAAGTATCAGCGTCAACTGGCTGACGGTAACTGTATCATGAGATCTCATTTCACACCAGAGTTATAACAGCAGGAGGCTAATTCTGCAATCACAATTTAGGCAAAGCTCTGACAATGCAAGCTGCTCAATTCCATGTAAACAAGAATGGAAGCTCCATGAGGGATTGGGGAAAGGAGGGTAAGGACGGGATAATTATCCTAGTCATTAAAGGATAAAAAGTATTCTATCCTGAAAATCAGAAGCAGTCATTGAAGTTTTAGTTACAGTTAAAAATAATGATTTCTCCTAAGAAATCCCTCCTCTTTATATTCACAAGCAGCAATGCTGTCCTCTTCCACGTTCGTCATTTCTGTTATTATTGTCTTCCAGTTGAACTCAGGGAGGAGCATGGGCACTGAAACCTGAGAAATGTGGATTAGAAGGGCCACTTAAGCTATGTGATCCTGGGCAAGTTACTTAACTTTTCTAACCCTCTGTTCCTTCATTTGCAAACTTAGGAAAATAATTGTATTCACCTCAGATTGTTGGAAAGGCTAAATGAGCTAATACCTGTAGGATATGTAGTGTGGTACCTAGCACATAGTAAGATCTTTATAATATTATTTTTTATATTATTACTACTACTAATATCCATGTAGCTTACAAGTCCCACCAGTTTTATTAAAAACCAAAAAAGAAAAAAAAAAAAAAAAAACACTGTCACATCCTCCCTTCCTCTCTTTCTATCTTATTATAGACCCGGAGTATCCATCACTTGGTCCACTCTGATAGCCTCTCATCTCTGGTCTTTCCCCCTCTGTTTTACTTTACACACAAATACCAAGTGAATGTCCCTAAAGCACACTCTGTTTAAAAACCTTAATTGGGGCCACAATGTCTACAGAAGAGAGTCTAAACCCTTCACTTTGGCACTCAAGGCCTCTGTAATCTGACCACAACCTCCAGCTCTAAATACTCGATCCCTGCCATGCATTTAAATTCCAGCCAGCCTGAACAGAGCAGGCAAGCTCAGCCTTGATTGAGCTTCACAGTTTCCCAGAATGGTCAGGAGGGAATGAAGCCAGTTGGGGAGTGTAAGCTGCATCCAGAGGAGAATGCCAAGGTTTAAAACTAGACCAAAGAAGCCAGATCTGTTTTCAAGACCAAGAGCTAAATTGGGGATCAGGAATGATAGATAAAGCCAAGAAGGTGTGAGGATGGTAAAAGCAGAGTGGAATCAAAGAACGAAGACAGGAAGGAGTAGGATTCAGGGCTTTTTATATGAATAGGGTCAAACCCGCCAAAATGTGCTTTCATTTGGTTTTAGCTCCATGATGTAAAGAGAGGCAGCACAGCTTAAAATGTGACTTAACCAGGACTGGGAAAATAGCGCATTGCATAAAAAATTATTACCTGTAAAATTTAGCCATGGGAATGTTCATCACAGTCCGTTTTTGTAACATAGAACTAGAAAACATATATACGTAAGTAAAATAACTAAGAGGAATATATTAAATGACTGATATTCGTGGTAATTTTATAATGTATATTCATACATACTTATACATATATTTGTACGTATAAATATGTATGCCTGTACATTTATTTATTTATACATTTATTTTATTTATATGTATATTTATATGCATTATTATATAAGTTAATATGTAATATGTCTAACATATACATTTATATATTATATAAAAATATAAAGGGCTTACATATAATATATTATGTATAATTTATACATTTATATGCTACATAAATATGTATTCATATATGTATACATGCATATACATAAGTATATTTACCAGAAGATACACACTAGAATGTTAACTGTGGTGAAGAGCGGTATGGGATTATAAGCAATTCATTTTCTTCTTCCTTGTACATAAGTTGAAAATTTTTGTATATTGAGACAACAACCGGGATAAACCAACTGCCTAAGCCACATAGTTAATCAAAAAGAAATTAGTGGTTTATTTCTCTATGAAAATTCCAAATCCACTGATTATATTAACAGGAATCCAAGAAACAGACTCAGTTATACAAAGAACTTTAACTTCTGAACAAATATATTGATTCTTAAGCGAAACAGTAATAAATAAATGTGACAAAATCAAAGACATTATCCCACCTATAAACTCAGATATATACCCTATATGACTATTAACCTTCTTTAGACGGAGGTGCTCAATAAGCTTTAGAGCACTTTCACAGATACAGTTGCATTTGGTTCTCAGTACATTCGTTTACATTCAGATGCAGAAACCTGAACACAGAGAGACTAAGGGCTTTTGTCAATTTCACAAAGTGAAATTTCACAGCAGTGGAGCTGGATAGAATCCAGAGATTCTTGTGAATAACATGAGGTCTAATACGCTATATAGAACACTTAATTGCATGGAGATTTTTGTATTTTTTAAGCTAAATGACATTTTACATGATATATCAAGAATATCTGAATCTTTTTGAAGAGCATTTAAAAGTTGGAAAGACACTAAAATCTCTGTTATGATTGAACAACATCACTGTCTTGTAACAAATAAAAGGAACCAAACCAAAACAGAGAACAATGGGAAAAATAGATGAAGAAAGTAAGGGAGGGAGAGAGGGAGAAAAGGTGAAAAGAAAAGAGGGAGGGAGGAAGGGAAGGGAAGAAAAAATTAGATTCTTTAAGCAGTAGAGATTCATTTTTAGACAGCGGAAGGTATTTTTATTCTCTCTTTGCACATTTCCTTACAAATAATATAATCCCTCAAATCCACTATTAATATGACATCAGGGACAAATTAAACATATAAACCAAGAAGTCATTAGAATGGATTGATAGGGTTTTGTCTCTGGTGAATTGCCAAACAAAAGAAAAGCAAGCAAGAAACAAGTCTCTCACATTCCATTAAAAATGATTTATTATTTATTAAAGGATTCTAGATACGGATTAACCTTCTCTCACTTTTTTTTTTAGCAGGGGGAGGGGCGGTTCCTGCTTTGAATCCAAAAGTGCTCTGATAAATGAATCAAAAGCTATACAATTTCTGGTTAGTTTCACTTCTGTCTCCAGGTACTGGGCTATCATTGTGTTTTATTACTTCTACTGTTTTATTTCTCTTCTCACTAATAATCCTTATTGAACTATAGCAATACCCATGGTATCTTCCAGAGTTCAGAGAACTGCGTGTGTTTCCCACTTCCTCTAAAGAATGGAAAATGCTACGGAAGAAAACCTGAGCTAGTGTCTGAAGCCAATTCTTTCAGCCTCATTAAGACCAGACTGAGGCTATCTATGCTGTGAAAGGGCCACGTGGGCTCCTTAAAGTGGATGTTTGGCCCATAAATAAAAACAACAAGCAACGCTTTCTGGTTTTCTGCTTGATGACTTTCCAGCTTATGATGGTACATGTTTCACCCCTTCTCTTGAGTCCAGTTCACACCTCACCCCCTGACCAACAGGGCCCCCACTGACCTTTCCTGCCTTTGAACTCATGTATTATCTGTTCCATCCATTTGGCACTTGCATTGGTATTTTCTTCTATGAACATTTTTTGCCATCCTATGTGGACTATCAGTGTAATTCATAGCCCACCAGAAAGAAACAAATCTTGTTAAGCAGCTTCCCACGCAAGGCTCTGTTTAAGTGGTCCTAGGGATGAGAATCATGACTAATTGTCAGGTAAGGTCTACGTCTGTCTATAACAATGTCCAAAGAGATTCTTTAAGTCGTGACTTTACAAAGACAACAACAACAAAAAGAATGGCAGCTGATTCAGTAATTCGTGTTTACTGTACATTAACTATGTAGCAGGCATTGTTGACACAGATATAGAGGACATAGACCCTGCCCTGAAGGATCTCAGACTATTGAGAAAAGAATCAAATAAATAAGGATTATAGTAGAGGATACAGTAAAAGAGCATTCTGAAACTAGAACTTAGAAGGATTTTACTATATTGTGACTTATAAAAGGCATTGCAGAGACGTCCTCTTTTAGCATCCTAGAGTCTTTCCTATGAAGAACTACTGAAAAGTAAGCCCTTAACCCAGGAGGGTCTCATCTGGCTGAGTGGTCCTCCCAGTTTTGTTTAATTTCTTAATTTGCCCCACATTGATCTCATCTCATGCTAAGCTACACAGGGGTATCACTTTCTTATATCAAGGCCATTATTGAGTAAAGACAGCAGTGTATTTTATTCTCCGTCAGAAATTTCCAAAGTTTAGATTTAAAATACAGAAGCATTTTTCCACTGTATCACACAGCTGGTAAAAGGCTCGACAGCAATTATCAGATTTTCTCTCTGTGTAGTGCTAGGTCTTCACGTCTCTCCCTGAGCATGTTATGTTCTGAGGGCATCTTGCCCCTCTGCCTCTGAATTTCTTATCCTGAAGCTGTCCCAATGGAAGGGACATTGTTTAGTTCTTTGGGTTGGGGGAGGGTGATTGAGAAGGAATGCTGTTGGGAGAGTGGCTTCATTAATGTCCTGGCTATAAAAAATGGCTCTCCCCACTGTATAGAAAAATGAGTACTAAAAGAAATTCCTTTGTAATATTAGTTTACATTGTCCTACCTACCCTCCCCCACTGTAGTCATTTAGGGGTATTTTGGCTCCTTAGTGATGGAATGATGGGAAAGCTATATTTTATACTCCTTTCTAACAACCTCACTTTTACTACATCCCAGCACCTAGTATAATGCATAGTTGGCACTGAATAAATATTTAACAGACTGGTTCTTTTTTTTTTATTTTTATTTTTTATTTTTTGCGGTACGCTGGCCTCTCACTGTTGTGGCCTCTCCCGCTGCGGAGCACAGGCTCCGGACACGCAGGCTCAGTGACCATGGCTCACGGGCCCAGCCGCTCCGCGGCATGTGGGATCCTCCCGGACCGGGGCACGAACCCGCGTCCCCTGCATCGGCAGGCGGACTCTCAACCACTGCGCCACCAGGGAAGCCCCTTAATTATTTTTAATTGAAATTTCCATGACAGAGTCTTTAATGCAAGTTTTCATCGTACAAAAACCCATTTTTATATCCATCATTGCAAAGTCTAGGCATGCACTGTCCATTACGGCAGCCACTAAGCCACATGTGACTAGTGAACATTTTTAATGTCATTCATTCAAGTTGAGATGTGCTATAAAGTGTAAATACATATCATATTTCATAAACTTAGTATGAAGAATGTAAAATATCTCATTAATAATTTTTACACTGGTTACATAGGGTATGTGATATTTTAGGTTAAATAAATCATTAAAATTAACCTTACCTTTTTACTTTTAAAGAAATGTCATCAGCAGAAAGTTGAAAATTATACATGTGGTTCGCATTATATCTCTACTGAACAGCTCTGCTCCAGACAAGATCAGACAACCTTTTTTAAAAAACAAATCCAAGTGAATTGTGCATTTTCACAATAAGGGCCAGAAGAAAAAAATCCAGGTTGTGATCCATTTGTGGCAGTGCTCAGTCAATATACCAAAGTGATAAAAAATCTGGGGAAACTGAACCATGGTGGAACCTGAGATGAGATGGGAAGAAAGACTTGGAGGTAAGCTTCAGAGTTGCCATAAAGACTTCTTACATCTAGTCTGTCACTGATTTGGTTGTTATCTTAACAACCTGCCTTGGAGTCCTACAGAAATTTATTGTAGGATACACCGTCCTACTGGTAGTGAGAACGGTTGGGGCTTCCTGCAGTGAAATGGGAGTAGAAACATTGTTGATGATGATCTTAAGTTACAATTACAAGAAGTAAAACCTATTCATTGAAGCAAAGTTAGAGGTACACCAAGCAGGTTAATACAAATGAAAGCTCTCTATAGTTTCAGAGCAGATAGAAGATAGTCATCAATCCTGTAAAAGCATTTATGTTTCATTTCCCTTGCATTAATTGCTATATTTTCCATTAAAAATCATCTTTCCCTGTAGAGAATTTTCTTGGGCAAAGAAAAAAGATCCTTTATTTTAACTTAAAAAAATATCTTGATAAATATGATGATGCATTGTAGTAGTGATTTGTTCACTTTACCTTAGAACAGTCTCTGAATTCTCTGGTACTGCTGTTGACCAATCACTTTAAAATCTCTGGTACTGTTTTCTCATTTGTATAACAAGTATAGCAATGCCTTCTATGTTTACTTTACTTAGCTATCCAATGGGAAGTTACAGTCTTCTAAAAAAATTAAAGGTGGGGGGGGGCTTCCCTGGTGGCGCAGTGGTTGAGAGTCCGCCTGTCGATGCAGGGGACGCGGGTTCGTGCCCTGGTCTGGGAAGATCTCACATGCCGCGGAGCGGCTGGGCCCGTGAGCCATGGCAGCTGAGCCTGCGCGTCCGAAGCCTGTGCTCCACAGCGGGAGGAGCCACAACAGTGAGAGGCCCGCGTACCGCAAAAAAAAAAAAAAAAAAAAAAAAAAAAAAAATGGGAACTGAGGGGGAAATATCAGCATGGATATTTGAAAGAACTTGGGGTGAAATTAATCCGGATATGAAAAATGCCAGTTTCTGACTTAGGAAAGTTGCCTAACCTCTCTGACCCTTGGTTTCTTCTTTTCTAAAATGCAATAATGATATAGAACTTACAAGATCACTGGAGGATTAATTGAGATCACTTATATGATGCTCTTAATACAGAACCTAACACATAATAAATGCTCAGAACAAAGCAGCTGTTATTTAGCATCCATGTGCTCAGCAATAAAGCTGATATTCTGATATGTGTGTATATATACCTATAGATAATCAATATGTATAAATTAGGTATATAGATAGATTAAATGACTAGGAATGCCCCCAACTCCAATTAACTTCACAGAAGAGACCTGCTTGTGAGTCTCATCTCAATGGCATTTATTTTTCCATTTTTCACTTAAGATTAAATAAGCCCATTGTAAAATATTATAGGTTAAATGGAACTTTGCACAAAATGGTAGATTTGCTTAAATGAACTTAAAAGTAGGAGGCATGAAGGTAGGTGAATATAAGAAGCTTCCAAGGAAAATGTTCAAATTCTTTTGCTGGATTTTAGATAATGCCCTGGAGGAAAAAAATCTTCACATGATTAAGACTTCTAAGAACGTCACAGAGTTAATCACATGGACCTTCTCTGGGCCTTCTGAATTAACCACAAAGAAGTTTTAGTATCACCCCTAGTCTTAGGAAAAAAATCACCTCTCTCCTGAAAACATTTCTTATTGTTTCTCAATAGAAAAAGGAAGGAAGAGAAATAATAGAAGAAGGAAGAAAGGAGGGATGGAAGGCAGGCAAGAAGGGGTGAAAACTAATCAAAGATCCCTGGTTGGATCTCTATTCAGACATTTCCCATTTTCTTCCTTCATTATCTCTACCAATGACAGTCTAGTGCACCTTAACCGGAATTTTTCCTCTGCCAGTAACATGAGAGATTAAAAATAGGTCATTGTTCTTTTAGAAGTCAGCTCACTTGTGAAGAAGTTAAAAAAAAAAAAAAGAATTAAAAATCCAGCTGTCATGCTAATTGGATCCTTAAATCGTTATTTCAGCTAAGTTCTCAGCTCAGTAAATGGCTTTTGTAGACCCAGGCGATGGGCCATCCCCGTACCCTGGTTATCAAGCTGGATATACTGCATGCTTCCCATTGTTACTCTCCTTAACTATTCCAGGATTGAGATTCCTGGAAACCACCTTGCCTGTCAATGGAAACCACACCCTGAGTCACATGTGGACCCACTCCCCCGCCACTCACAGCTGGTTCCCAACTAACTGCACAGTGAGGAGGAAACAGACTGCTGGGTGTCTTACTTCTCCCTCCCTATGCCTGAAAAGACAGGGAAGACTGAACAGTCCCCTTGTAGTTTTTGCTGAGTCCACCCTGCTGGTCAGTATAGAACCAAACAGCCTCACCTGCCTGATGAGTGCGAGTCAGACTATGTGTTAAGGGCCTCTGAGCCAAGCCAGCAGTGTCATTGTTATAATTTTCATAGTTTATAGCAATAATAATAGTATTTCACATTTATGTATCACTTCAAATATTACAAAGTGTTTTCTTTTACTACATTACCACATTTAACTGTGCTTGAGCCAGAATGGAGATGTAGAAAGAACTGTGGAGATGAGCAAATCCATGTTTAAACTCTAGCATTGCCAATTATCAGCTGTGTGACTCTGTGGCAATTACATAACCTCTCTGAGCCTTGGTTACTCATGGGTCAAATGGGGAAAATATCTAAAGTTCTTGTGAGGATAAAATGGACCAACATATGTAAAGTTTCTAGATACATCTCTAGGTCCAGGGTCATATTATAGTCACCCTAGCATCCCTGAGGGTTCAGTCTCAGGCAGGAGGAGGAGGAAAGGGAGGAGGGAGAGCTGGGAAAGAGGGGTGGGAGAAGTAGAAAAGAAGCTAACCCAGCTAATGAAGTATAATATTTACCACTAGCAGAGTGTTCACTATCTGTGGTGAATGCTACTCCCTCCTGTGTGTTATCTAATTTACTCTTGCAATAATTCTGTGACATGAATATATTATTCTCAATTTAGTGATATGGAAATTGAGTGGAATTTAAGGAACCTGCCTAGATTTGCACCGTTGATAAGTGGAGGAGCCTGGCTTAAAATCCAAATCCATCTGAACAAATAGCCCATGCTCATAACAGTGTTTCCACCCAGAATCTGCCATATTCCTCTAAAAGTGTACAGGTCATGGGAACACAGAACTCTCTCCCTTCAGTGGGAAGTTATAACAAAATAAAACTATAGTTCTTTATATAGGAATATGAAGTAAACAGTTATGCTTTTGCATACATTGCCTTACCATAGCAATTGCAAAAAGTAAGCAAGACTCATTTTCTGAATCCTACAGATAAGAAATTGAAGGTGTGTGTAATCGGCTGAATCTCACATAGGTAAGAAGTAAAGTCAGGACTTGAACCCTGCTTCTCTAACTCGAAGACCAAGGCTTTTTCTCAGACACACTGCCTGTCATGCAAGGTGAGACAGACCTGGTTCTGATGGATTCTGTTCCCCAGGAATGCAGGAGTCTTTGCTACTGCACTGATTGCTCGGAAACCCCTTCAGCATGACTTTAGTCCTGTTTCCCACCTACATACAGTTGAACTATTCACATTAATAGCACAAAAAAGTTGCAGATGGCTGTTTCCCGGTCTTCAAGCAACCATGAAGAAGAGGAATATTCTACTTTCTTAGGACCTGTCACCAGATGTTTAATATTGATAGATATATTATCAAAACCAATGTATTTTCCAACATCACAAGTGTATGTGTGTGTGTGTGTTCACATGTGTGTCACAGCTGAGTAGTAGACATGTGGGTTGTGAAAGTGTCGATTCTAATCGCAATTTTCAGAGAAAAAAATGTAACTTTTAGAGACATTTGACTTAGTCCAAGGCAGCAGTTTCGGGCCATCTAGACCCAGCAATCCTTGGACTAAGTCATGACATTGGTCCCATCTCCCATCTCATAGCCTCACACTCTTGCCAGCCTACTTCTTCCCAGTGCTCGTGCCGCCTTGTCCCACCCACGTGCACTATCCACCTTTTACCTACATGGGAGACCACTACAGAGCCCACTAAGAATGCCTTTGCGAGGCATGCAGGGTCTTCCCTTCTTTTCCCTTTAATTCTTGTCCTAAATCGTTCTGTTCTGCTTTCCAGTCCCTAGGTCCTGCTGCCGGACAGTGCGTGTTATCTTTCTTTTGCCTTCCAGATCCACACTTTACCCTTGACCTCCTTGGCCTCAGTCCCAGGTGGCTGATTTGTATGGTCTACATCAACATGTGACTGTGCCGTCTGGCTTCCAATTGGTTTGGCCAGCGGAGAGCTCCATCAGGATACCACAGGGAAGACAAAGAAGTCCGGGCATTCCTTCCTCCAGCTTCCTCCCCGTGGAGTGTCCTTGGACCGGTTCAGCCTCAGGACTGGTCAACCCTCCTCTCGAGGGGCCTTGTCTGTACTACTCTCTCCTTTACACTCTGTTAACCATTCCTCGGGCAGTATCCTTTTGGGCCTAGGGTAGTATAAGTTCCTCTGCTCTGACCTGCCTTGGGATACAATCTTTTGTGGTTTTGCTTTAACCTGCACACATTTTTATAAACAGGTCGTCCTTTATTACACCTTCTTTAAATTAGCCTATTTTGAATATACATCTGTTTCTTGCTGATATGTTGACTGATACATGTACTAACCCCATTTTATATACTACCTTTAAAGTCTCAATCTGTCATCAATCTTACACCGATGGCTCAAACTGAGGCCCACTGGATGACTGCAAAAATTCCCCATATAGTCTCCCTGGTCAACCTTAACCTTTCCACTGCATCCTATACCACACAGCTTGAGTGATCTTTCTAAATTAAAATCTGATATTATTTTCCTCTTTAAAGCCTTTAGTGACTTCCCATCTCCTTCAAGTTAAAGTCCATGTCTCTTAGCATCCAAGGAGGTACACCTACCTACCTCTTCCTCTGCTTTCCACTTTCCCTGCCCTCTTATTGTGGGTCCCACTCATTCACAAAGCAGACCCTGAAACAAGGACTCAGGTAAAGGTAACTTAGTTGGGAGATGCTCTAAGGAAGAACGAAGGACAGGGAAGTGAGAAAAGACCCTGAAGTGTGCATTAAAAAGCCAGGCAGCTTCAGTTCAATTCTACTGAAGGGCTCCTGTGAAACTGTGGGGAGTAGGCCTCAGGATTCCCCACCAAGGGACCAAAACGTTAACCACTGACTCCCTTCTTCCATTGGTTGAGGGTCACTCTTGGGGTTGTTAACCCCCAAACACACCCAAGTTGCACCGATCTGCAGTTGAGCAAATGCCTCTGCTGCCAGACAAAGTCCCCAGGTGGAGAAGCAAAGAGTCTCAAGTGTTTAAACTGGGAAATTGTCTACAACAGCTTCCGGTGAAAGCAAAGGTAAACTTAAGGATGTGGGTTGATACATTAACAGCATCTATTACACCCACTCTGCTCTGCAACATATTCTGTACCTTAGAAACGCCTAACTACTCCCTGTCTCATGCACTTTTGTCTTTTCAAGAACTTCTTTATTCCATTTCTTCAATCAGAAAGTCCACTAGTCCCACCTCTTTCTCATACAACTCCCAAAGCCCAACTAAAATATTACCTTGGAACAATACCCCAGAAAGAACAATTTGTGTTTTCCTAAGTTCCTAGATCATTTGTTTATAATTTTATTTTAGAATTCAGACCCATAAACTTATATTACATGATATTTTATTTCTCCTCCACCATATTTATTAAGCTGAATGATCTTAGCTTAGTTTTGTTGGCATCTTTGAGCCTCAGTTTCTGTATCTGAAAAATCAGAAGGATACATACTCCACAGTGTTAAAAAGTTAAATGAGCTGGCATATACAGAGGGTCCAACACCATGTCTGACCCCCGTAGTAAATGATCCAAAATGTTTAGTTCTCTTCACTCTATTTAACCCTTTGCCTTGTTTTCATCTCTGTATCTCAGACACCTAGCACAATCCCTAGTACACAGTAATCCCCAGCATGTATCGTTACATAGTAAGAATGCCTTGATAGCACTAAATTATCCCATGATATGCCCATAACAACTCTGTTACAGGCAAACCAAGGATGATGGATCTTGAAAAATAACTTCAAAATTTTAAACTGCAGGCAAATAAATGTTTTGTATTGGGAAAAAGAAAATGATATGTCTGTAACCTTATAGTCCCTCCCATTATGTCATGGGTAGAAACTCCTCTATGGAGAATTTCAACTAACTGTAGTAATGACAGGCAACTGGATTCCAGGAGTTCTGAAATGATCTGACCTGTGGAGAATTGTTTAAAATGAAATTGTTCTTCCTCAGTTTGAAATGGTCACTTATTCCTTCTTCTGAAAAGCAATTTCAAGTACAGAACAGGTTAACTAAAATGGCATACATTTTAAAAACTCAATATAAATGACTGAACAGATCAAAGTGAGAAGTGACTTTGCCCTGAGAGTATGATGAGTTGACATATGTCCTTTTAAAAAACTAAGATTTGAGTAAAAATGTTTTGTTAGAAATACGATACGACTCAGGGCCTTAAAACAACTTAGAGGAGGGAAACCAACAATGCTTGGGGAAGGTTCCTTGAGTCATTTTGTTTAAAATGTGACATCAGTATTTTAGAAATCATGGCAACCTGACAGTCCTCTTAGTGTTTGATTGTGAGCTCTCGGCTGCCCTCAACTCCTAGGGCATCAACTGAGGTTCCCCGCAACTCTAGGGGAAGCAATTTGTTTTAGCGTAAAGTATAAACTGGTTCTTAGGAGAATTCAGCCATTGTTGAATGGAAGAATGAATGACTGAATAAAATAATGACATTAAGAAAATCATTCTTGGACTCAGTTTCTTTGCACATTTAGGAAGAAGGTTAGGTGATGATCTCTAAGGTACTCTCAATTCTATAATTCAAGTAGAAAGAGTTCTCTAATGACAGATGTTTCCTCCTGTCATTGAGAGAGACGAGAAGGCAGGGATGGATTTCATTTTCCACAGGGATGTTGAGAAAAAGGTGATTACCCATTGAGCTGAAATCAGAATAAAAACAGTATAAATGATAAATGAAAGTCTGTGTGCAGGACAAAGAAAAAAACAACTTTAATAAGAAATTTGGTGTTTGTGGCAGAAGTAATCCATCGATCTCTCACGTTAATGAATCCTGGAAAGGCAGGAGTACATAGCTGAATGGTGTTTACGAGTATAGATTTGGAACTACATTCACTTGGGTAAGATTCTGGTTCTGCCCCTACCAGCTGAGCTGCCTTTAGCAAGTTACTTGAACTTTTCACATCTAGTGTTCTCTACTGTAAAAGAGGGAGAAAAATAGTATGTTCTCTAGCAGGGTTCTTGTGACTATTCAACAAGTTAATATATGTAAAATGTTTAGAATGGTGCCTGTCATGTGATGTGTGCTCAATAATTACTAGGAATTATTATCATTAGTTCTCCAGTGCATTCAATTTCCATAAAACATCAGAGAAATAAATCATAAACACTTTTTCAAAATGTATCAGTATAGATCAATAAATTCAGACTTAGCTGGAAGAATGTGCTTGAGAGAGAGTCACCTTGTTATAAATTATTATTAATCATGACGATAATGATTACCATTTATTTATTGCCTACCCTGTCTTATAGGAGCTGCCCAAGGAACTCTATATTTTCATTATTGCATCCTACCAACAAATCTACGAAGGAAAATATCATTATATAAATTGAAAAACTGGGGCTCAGCTATGTTAGTAAAAAGCCTTGTATAACAACTTTGAATCCTGAAGAACCAGAGCTCAAAATTATGTCTAATAGCTCTGGAGCTCATTTATTTCCACTTAAACAAACAGAACACTATACCCATGAAATTAAAGTTTAACTGGATGGACTTCAAGAAAAAGCAATGCAGAAATAGAAAAGATAGGAAAATTACCAGATGGGTTAAAGACTAAATATTGAACCTGGTTGAGGATGACCAAGAACATAAATGCATCCCAACCTCCCCATTTTAAAGATAAAACATCTGGACTAGAAGAGTTTAGCTAGTTACTCCTCTGACCGTTGAGTGTCTTTTAACTCTGTATGGTCAACACAGGTGGAAGAAACTTGAGAAATAACACAAGATCAAGGGAAAAGATATGCAGCGGGGGACAAAAAGGTAGAATGAAGATAGTTAAGATCCCTCAGGAAACTAAGGAAAGAGAGGTGTGAAAGAATCTGGCTGCAAGTCAGCATCTGCAGCAAATCACTTGATTTCCTAGGTAATTAGATTATGGAGAGAAGTAAATGACAGATGACACCGGCTAGGGTTAGGGTTGCTGCAGTAGAGGTGCTGGGAATGATCACATAAGGAATATATATTTTCCAAATAAGTATGCTACAGCTCTATCAGTTATCTATTGCTATGTAACCAAACTTCCCAAAATCAGAGGCTTAAAGTAACAGCCATTTGTTTGCTCAAGATTCTGCAGTTTGGGCTGGGTTCGCCTGCGCAGCTTTCGGCTGGTCACTCCTGGAGTCCCCCATGAAGCTGTAATCACGTGGCAGCTCGACTGGAGCTGGATGGTCCTATGTGGCCCCAGTCACAAATCTGTTGGTTATCTGGGGTTGTCAGCCAGAGAACCTTGGTACGCCTCTACATGGTCTCTTCAGCAGACCAGCCCAAGCTTTAAATATGCTGGTAACAGCATTCGAAAGGATAAATTTCAATGTTTCAGCACTTAAGAGGTTGCTGCTTGCGTCAGTGTGTTGGTGTCCAATCGATCAAGGCCAGTCATAGGATGAAACCCAGACTCATTTTAGGAGGGAACTAGTCAAAGGCATGGATACTGACAGGCATAAAATTAATTGGGTATCGTTGATACAGTAATCTGCAACCATGGCCAAAATAATAAACAGATGATATAGACATAGATAGATATAGATATAGATATAGATGTAGATGTAGATGTAGGTGTAGGCGTAGGTGTAGATATAGATATACAGATATAGATATAGATAGGAAGTGGGGGAGTGAGCTTAGTTGACATTAAGAGAATAGAGTTTAAGGTGGAAAGAAGAATAAGTATAAATACCCTAAAATTGGAAGATGCTTAGCATATCAAGAAACAGCAAGGAGGCCAGCACTGCTGGAATCAAATACATAGGAGAAAAAGTAGTGTGAAATTATTAGCCAGGTATGCAGTGATCAGATCATATAGGACTTAGCCTTAGTTCAGGGTCCTAGAAGCAAAACCTAAAACAAGAATTTGTGTGAAATTGATTTACTGAGGGAGTCCTTTTAAGAGAAGGAAATGAGGTAAGCAGTACAGGATAAGGGGAAACCAAACCAAAGCAAAACAAGAATGTGGGCTCAGCTAGAGACTAGCTTCAGCTCAATGCCATAAGGAGCCCTGGAGAATTAAGTGCACTACAGAGTTTGTTCCAATTTGTAGCAGGATAAATGGCCTTTTGTTCCCTCATGTCATTAATCATTATCAATAAGCTGCTCCTGGGAAGAAGAGGGGCG
>NW_020175186.1:9758021-9843435 GCF_003031525.2 Neophocaena asiaeorientalis asiaeorientalis
TAACTCCCCAGGTGAGGCAGCTCCTGTACCACCAAGGGCAATTCTCAGGAGAAGTGGCAGCTGTGATCAAGCCACCATCAGGTAGGTACACAGGCCTGGTAAATGATAACTGGGTGAAGCACTAACAGCATCTACCACGATCCACCCCTTGCACCACTCAGATCCACTCGCTTCTCACATGAACTTCACTCTCTCCAGACAATGTTCATCCAGGATTCCAATTGGTCACAATGTCAAGGAAAGTTTATAAGAGAAGGGTTAGTGCTGCTGCTGTTGATCCCATGGCTGGAACTGAAACTTATCATCTCCTTTCTCCATCACTCATGCTGGATTCCCCTGCTGGCTCATCCAGCACTTCCACTGGACTGCTAGCTTGCCCGGCAGGGAGGCCCCCATCTATGAGCGATCTGAGTCTGTGGTTACCATGCTCTTCTCAGAACATGGTTGCACCTGCACATTCCAGTATAAAATGTGCATGAGACTGACAAGAGATGCCCCGGCAACTGCCAAAAATATGTAGCAACAACTCTATCTCTTCATGATAATCAAGGTCAATCACTCCACTTTGCCTGCTGACCTACAAGCACAAGGTATCCAATCTAGTGGCAGTTGTAACTTTAAGTTTAGTGGAACTCTTACCGTATCCACTAGAAGAAGTATTGTTCCTCTCTGGGACTCAGGACCTTTAGATCAAGGATCAGCAAACTTCTTCTTTAAAGGGTCCAAGAGTCAATATTTTAGGCCTTTAAGGCCCCATTTAGTATCTGTCACATATTTCTCTTTTTAAATATATAACCCTTTAAAAATGTAAAAACTATTCTTAGCTCATGGAGCTATGAAAAAACAGGCTGAGGGTAGGATTTGGTACATTGGCCCTGGGCTGCTGACCCTTGCTTAGACCCACAGAGCCTAAAGTTTGGGGACAGAAAACAGAAATTACCTAGATGGGTCTCTGAGAGTGACCATGAGCAGGGCCACTCTACTTCTACCCCTAAGTTCTTGAATCCATATATTCTACTTATTGGAGACACATAAATAACAGCCTTATGAGAAGAAACACCTGCTATTGGGTCTATACTTAGCTTTGACTCTGTCAGTGTGGTTACCTCATTCATAATCCACTGTGCAAGCACTGGGGTACCTGGGGTGATCAAGAAGAGATGCTGGCTGATGTCAACTGGCCAAGACATTTTGTCCACCTGAATATTTAGTGGCACTGATTGCTCTCTGGTGGCATTCAAATGCAATTGAGAGGTTGCCACGTTCTGAATTTGCCCTTAGAATTGCGTAATATCAAACAGACCAGCTTCCTCTGAGCTACCAGGCTCCTCCATTCTTGTTGTTACACATTTTGAGAAAGATAAGGGGGGTGACGCCCAGGTGTGAAATTTTAACTCATCAAACTAAAATGTCATAGTGTCCCTCCTGTGTCCTTTCCTTACCCTCCACCTGCAGCTCCCTTAATTCCCCTTCCACCCATAGTGTTGTCTGATAAAATACAGGATGGGTAGCTAAATCTGAATTTTAGATAAACAACAAATAATTTTTGACTTGTGTATGCTCTATCCAATATTTCTGATATACATCTACTAAAAAAGTACTTGTTTAGCGGAAATTCTAATTTAACTGATCATTCTGTATTTTTATTTGCGAAATCTGGCAAAGCTATGTATCTAAATATCCCTACTACTGTTGCCCTGTTTCATGCCCTGACATTCCTCACTTTTATTCCAATTCTCTACTCATATTTCAAATTCTCTTAACCACATGTGGTTTCCTAAACATACTTTCACAGTCCTCTACCTCTGCCTGCCCTTGATATTCTCTCAGCCCAGAGTGCCCCCCGCATCCACTCCTATATAGAAGAAAATCCAACTCATCCATGAAAGCCCAGCTCAGACATCATACTTCTGTGAAACTTTCCCCCAGTCTTCCTGTCAAGTTTAATTGCTTTTTCACTTTTGCTCCCACAGCAATATATTTATCTATAAGACAAAATGTATTTCATTCAGCCTTATATTTTCATTAGTTGTTTGTATACTTTCCTCTCCCATTGAAATTTTAAGCTCCCCACCAATTTTTCCTTTATTATTTCACCAAAGCCAAGTAAAATATATTGACTATAAAAGATAAAAAATATTTTTCCATTTCTATTGAATTAGACCACACGTCAATATTATCTGGACTAAACATGAAACATGGTTCCACTGGCAACAATTAGCATTGATTGTAAAAATGAGAGTCTTTTGGATGGTGTTTTGCCAGTTTGAAAGACAGTTTTGGAGATGGTCTAAAATCCATGGCAAGAGCAGTTGATATGAGAAGGGCCAACAGTAAATATTTTTTTAGAGTAGTAATTTAAAAATCATACTATATTAATAACAATGTAAAAACTCAACATTTGAAAGTACAACCATTAATAAAGTAAAATGATTTGGGAAACACACAATAAAGGGTATGATTATTTCATAGTCACATGCCAAACCCATCATACCTCATTTTAGAAGCACCATTACTGAAGGTAAAATTCCTGGGTTTGTTGTATCCCATGATCAAATCAGCTCGTCTCTGCTACATGGTCTTAAAAAAATCAGCTCATCTCTGCTACATGGTCTTCAATCATGCTTAACTCTTCATCAGTAGTATTAAATATCCCCCCTGATTCTAAGAAGCCCTGCTGGAAACTCTTCAAACCAATAACAGGTTATAAGCAGTATTACATTCATAAGTCAACACATCTGGACAGGCATGAAAAGAGCAGGAGTCCTAGAATATAAAGGATGTAGGGGAGAGTCCCAGCTCCAGCACTTCCTAACTCGATAACCCTGGGCAACTTCCCTTCCATGAACTTTTTTTTTTTTGCGGTACACAGGCCTCTCACTGTTGTGGCCTCTCCCGTTGCGGAGCACAAGCTCCGGACGCGCAGGCTCAGCGGCCACGGCTCATGGGCCCAGCCACTCCGCGGCATGTGGGATCCTCCCGGATAGGGGCACGAACCCGCGTCCCCTGCATCAGCAGGCGGACTCTCAACCACTGCGCCACCAGGGAAGCCCTTCATGAACTTTTGTGTCCTGATGATCATCAGTTCTTCTGGGGATCAAGTACAGTAATCTTCAGTAAAAAGAGCATATGAAAGACATTTTTTTAAAAAAGGAAATGCCAGTTGTATTTGGAGGTTAAATTAATTTACAACAAAAAGTTCTATCACCAAGTCTCAGCCCTTTGTCCCTAGTAGTGCCATTTTGATAACTTCGATCAACCAAGTAACCTGGTGGGAAGAATGTTTCCTTTAACATCTATGTCCATGTGGCAGTTGGTCAATTGTTATGACAAAAGTGTCTCCTTGTGGATTTAATAGTCAGCCCTATACCTGCTTTTGAGAAAGTGAGGTATGCTAGTCTACATTTCCAATGGCAGTAACTCCCCTGAGCTGGGTGGGATCTTGGTGCCAGCTCTGCAGTGAGGAGCGTGGTGCTTTTGCCTCTAGCAGCTTCCTGGAGTTTCATTCCTTAGGCCCTTCTTAGATGACACTTGTTAAGATTCCTTGAGAATGGAGTGAAGGAGTTCTGTTTATAGCAAATGACAGACCTCCTTCACCAGCTTTGCTGAGGAAGGGAGAAAAGAAAATGATTTTTTTTTTTTTCTTCTGTCTAGTAGTGGAGACCAAAAAAAAAAAAAAAAAAAAAGGGATGTCCTTATTTTGACTCCTGGCTGCCAGGAAGAGTTTCTCACAACTCTGATCAACAGAATACTTTTTTCACACAGAGTTTTGTAGAATGGTAAATGCATCCAACTACTCAGGTTCAAAATAGGTCACCACTTTGGTGTCAAATTGCTTTGGGGGTTGGAAAAGATGGGTGGGGAATAGATTTTTGTGGCAGGGTATACACTGGGGACTAGGCCTATATCTGCTATTATCCCCTTTTAGAAATTCTGATCATCTACATTAAATATCTCTGTACAGATTTGATCTAGCCCCACTTCAGCCCGAGAGCCTAGCATGGTGCCTTAAACAGCCTGGAGGCTCAATAAATATTTTTGTACAAATGAACAAGAAAGAAATAAACAAACATCACCCAAGGGGGAAAAAAAATCAAAGATGTAAGACCCTCTCCTCTCTGTAGGAGACTTTCTCCCCAGACAGACAGACATCTGGTGTTTCAAATACTGGGACCCGACCTTGGGTCATGTCTCTCTACTTAGGAGGCTTACCCTTGTTTAAAGTGCAATTCAATCACTTACTGGGCATAAAAATAGTGACTTTTAATTTTATTCACTCCTACATGGCCTACACAAATAGAGGAATAACTTCTACATGATTATAAAAACAATGAATATTCTAAAACAAAATTGGCTTTGAAAGAGAATCAAGACACACTCAAATACATGCAATAACTGTCCCTCTGCAGCCACTGGCTTGTGCCCCTTTTCCCAATATGCTTATAAGATTAAATGAGGCAACACAGATTTAGTGTGCCCACTTGTTTGTGAGAAAGAAGTATCCTAGCAATCATCCCTTCAAAATGAGTACAACCTTGTTGGAATCAGGGTCTCTGTCTACCTAACTTCCAGCTCCTACCACCTAACTTATTTAAATAATAAGAATTCTCCTTTCTTCCTACCACTGACAGTTTCTTTGGTTTAAGTGCTCTCTGCACTATATGCCTCCATCTGTTTATTTTATCCTATCAACCTTTATTATCTATTACATGTCAGACCTTATACTCAGCCTTTAGTGTAAGATAAAAGGGATAAAGAAATGTGACAACAGTCTGTTAAGGGCAAGTAAAATAGTAAAAACCAAAACAAAAAGTCCTTAGGGTAGATCTCATGATTTCTTAGGCTTTGTATCCCAGTGCCTATCTCACTGGCTGGCACATGCATCGTAAATGTTGATGGAAAGAAATGCTTCCTAAAAGACATAAATACAAGTGCCCCTTGTATTTAGGGTCAGTTTCAAAGAAGCTGAGGCCTGAAGGATGGGTCAGCAAGTAGATGAAGAGGGGAAGGGCACGCCAAGGAGAAGTGACATGTGTAAAGGGAGGAGGAATGATCGCTGGGTGCTGATGGGCTCAGAGGGTGGACAGTAATTGGTATGGCTCGTGTGTTGATATCAACTTGTGTTGGGAATCGTAGCAGGAGATGAACAGGAGAGGGGTGGTAGGAGACAGAATCAGGGGCCTTGATGTTGTCTTAAGCAGTTTGGACTGTATTACTATTTAACTTGCAACATGTGACTGTTGCATATCCCAGGTTAAATCACAATCTCCTTGGGGCCAATTCCTATGTAAGAGTTTATTTGTTGAATTCTAGATGTATGACATCGTGCTATTCACAGAAGGAAATCATCATCATCACCACATCACTACTAACACTGTCACCATCACTGTCACCACCATCACCATCACCACCATCATCTAACATTTTCTGAGTTCTTAGTGTATGCCATGTCCTGTGCTGACCTTTCAAATGTCACAAAACCCCCACTGGGGTAGGTACTGCCCTTGCTATACACATGAGCAAACATAGGCTTGTGGAAAATTAGGTAACTTCTTCAATTCCATATGCTTACCAAATGTCAGAGCAGTTAAGATTTTTAATTAACTTTAACTTCAGGCTTTATCCCCCTGCCTCTCTTGATAAAAATCTGTTGATTTATTGAATTCATAGATTTCCTACACCCCCAAATAGTTGCATTTGATGATCCATATAACTCTATTTTACTACGGTTTCTTTTGTTTTCAGCTAACAGTGTGATGAGGTGTGCAATGTGGACAGACATTGTATCAGGTCAGCCTAGTCATCTTCCTTCTGGACTAGGTATGAGCCCCACCTCACCTACCCCCATCACTCATATACATTAATTCTGGTAAATCAAAGAGTGCAGAAGTCTGAGTACATTTCACCAGCAATGATAAAGTTTCTCTCCTCTTTACCCTTCCCTAAATTGACAGGTATCATTAAAACCTCCTCCATAAAACTTTTTACCAGCTAACTAAGTCCCAGTCTCCATGGGAAGAATAAATGAAGGCACATTTTTTTAAGTGTATAAACTGAATCTTCAGAGGTACAGCGTTGGAGGTTGCCATGGAAACTTTTCTCTCTCCTTCCCACTGTTTTTGGCAAGTTTTTTTATTAAACAAAACAAAAAAATTTTAAATGCCCTCATTAGCCCCATTCCATTTCCAACAGAGTCAGATCATTTTTTCCAAATGTTTTATGGCCCAAGTCATTGGCTCACAATACACTGAACACTAAGAGAAATATGTATTTTGATTCCCCAATATTGAGAACTAAGGACTGAATTCATTCACTCACTCAATCAGTACATGTAATCTAGGACTCCCTCTCTGTAAAGCTCTAATTTAGGCCCTTTGTGAATATAAACTTGTAAAAAGGCCCTCACTTCAAAGAGTCCATCATCTATTGTGAGAAATAAAATAAGTACATGGCTCTGATTTAAGGCAGCATATAAGAGAATTTCAAAATGACATAAGGGTTCACAGAAAAAAGCATTCATGTCCAGCTAGTGCCAGCAGCTAAGTCTTCTTGGAAGAAGTAGCACTTAAATTAATCCTTGAAAGTTAACTACAAATTAAAGGGCATGAGGTAAGGTTTAATTATACTCCATCTCCTAAGTCAGGCTGAAGAGCCTAGTCTTTACTTACTGAAAAAGCTATTTTTGAGTCACAGTGTGATGTGATATGATGCAATATGATATATCTGGATAATAAATCTGAAAGGATCAACCAGTGTTGGGATATGATAGTGTTTCAATTCTCATATATCAAGCTTCAGGTAGAAAAGATTGTCTCTCTGCAAATTAATTGACAAGATAGAAAAAAAGTCACATGAATATTTCTTGTAGCAATGCTAAATGAAATCCTAGCCAAGAATGAAATTAAACCTCTTATAAAGCACAATGGAAGAGTTTTCAGAGGAAGGCACCATGGTTCTTTCTTGATAAACAATGACTAAACTCTTCTATAGGCAAACTAGCTGTATTCTTCATTTTCCTCATTATTTTCTTTGGTCATAGATTTTGTTCCACATTTTTTCAGTGGTGGAGGTTAGAAACCAGAAAATACTCCTAAATAAGGAGTGCTTAAAGTCTGCTCTCCCTGCATTGTCATTTCATTGAGGCAAAGGGCAGAAACTTATTTCTGTTGGGCCTATTAATTCCTGCCACTTATCAGTTACAAGCAAATATTTGTGCATTATGGTAAACTGCTTCTTGAACACTCAGCTAAGATGCTGAGACTAAAAAAAAGTATCATCCTGCTAGATCTTGAGAACTCCTAAGAATTTTTACTCTAAAATTTAACCCAAGAGCTATGACTTGGGTTAAGTCAGCAGTTCTTAGCCTAGCTCTCATAAAAAGAAGTATTTTAAAAAAGAGGAACATAGATATTCAAGAGCAAATTTTTGCTATTTTTAAAGCCTAATTGAAGTTCTCCATACGCATATGGCAAGGTTGGAAATTTCCTTGATTTTCACTGGATATAATCATCTCAGTGTGGTCACACTGCTTATATCTCATACTGATAAGGAGCTCTATCTGGCAGCTGTTTAAGTCCCGGGTTAATTAAAAATGGGAAAACAGATTAATTATTACTTAATATATGCAGTTGGTTTGATAGCTACATTTTTTTTTAGAACGTGAATCTATAGGAGACACAAAAATAAAGATGAAATAATCCATACGTATGAAAATCTGGGACCCAAAAAATTCTTGTGATAGTTCAACTAAATGTCTATTACCTCTGATATCAGATTAAGAAGAATTCAACTTTCACAGGTACTGGAAACAGAACATGGGAAAGGTAAACTGTGAGGTAAAAGGGAGGGGGGGAAATAACTACAGCAGACCTTGATAAAAGGAGGCCAGGTTTTCTGACCATAATGATATGAGACTAGATATCAATTAGAGGAAAAAATCTGTAAAAAATACAAACACATGGAGGCTACACAATACACTATTAAATAACCAAAAGATCACTGAGGAAATCAAAGAGGAAATAAAAAAATACCTTGAAACAAATGGCAATGAAAACATAATGACACAAAACCTATGGGATGCAGCAAAAGCAGTGCTAAGAGGGAAGTTTATAGCATTGCAATTCTACCTCAAGAAACAAGAAAAATCTCAAATAAACAATCTAACCTTACACCTAAAGCAATTAGAGAAAGAGGAACAAAAAATCCCCAAAGCTAGCAGAAGGAAAGAAATCATAAAGATCAGATCAGAAATCAATGAAAAAGAAATAAAGGAAACAATAGCAAAGATCAATAAAACTAAAAGCTTGTTCTTTGAGAAGACAAACAAAATTGATAAAACATTAGCCAGACTCATAAAGAAAAAAAGGGAGAAGACTCAAGTCAATGGAATTAGAAATGAAAAAAGAGAAGTAACAACTGACAATGCAGAAATACAAAGGATCATGAGAGATTACTACAAGCAACTCTTTGCCAATAAAATGGACAACGTGGAAGAAATGGAAAAATTCTTAGAAAAGCACACCCTTCTGAGACTGAACCAGGAAGAAATAGAAAATATGAACAGACCAATCACAAGCACTGAAATTAAAACCGTGATTAGAAATCTTCCAACAAACCAAAGCCCAGGACCAGATGGCTTCACAGGCGAATTCTATCAAACATTTAGAGAAGAGCTAACACCTATCCTTCTCAAACTCTTCCAAAATATAGCAGAGGGAGGAAACTCCCAAACTCATTCTACAAGGCCCCCATTACGCTGAAACCAAAATCAGACAAAGCTGTCACAAAGAAAGACACTACAGGCCAATATCACTGATGAATAGTGATGCAAAAATCCTCAACAAAATACTAGTAAACAGAATCCAACAGCACATTAAAAGGATCAAACACCATGATCAAGTGGGTTTTATCCCAGGAATGCAAGGATTCTTCAATATACGCAAATCAATCAATGTGATACAGAATATTAACAAATTGAAGGAGAAAAACCATATAATCATCTCAACAGATGCAGAAAAGGCTTTTGATAAAATTCAACACCGATTTATGATAAAAACTCTCCAAAAAGTAGGCATAGAGGGGACCTACCTCAACATTATAAAGGCCATATATGACAAACCCACAGCCAACATCATTGTCAGTGGTGAAAAACTGAAACCATTTCCTCTAAGATCAGGAACAAGACAAGGTTGCCCACTCTCACCACTGTTATTCAACATAGCTTTGGAAGTTTTAGCCGCAGCAATCAGAAAAGAAAAGTATAATAAAAGGAATCCAAATCAGGAAAGAAGAAGTAAAGCTGTCACTGTTTGCAGATGACATGATACTATACATAGAGAATCCTAAAGATGCTACCAGAAAACTACTAGAGCTAATCAATGAATTTGGTAGAGAAGCAGGATACATGATTAATGCACAGAAATCTCTTGCATTCCTATACACTAATGATGAAAAACCTGAAAGAGAAATTAAGGAAACTCCCATTTACCATTGCAACAAAAAGAATAAAATACCTAGGAATAAACCTTCCTAAGGAGACAAAAGACCTGTATGCAGAAAACTATAAGACACTGATGAAAGAAATTCAAGATGAGACAAACAGATGGAGAGATATACCATGTTCTTGGATTGGAAGAATCAATATTGTGAAAATGACTATACTACCCAAAGCAATCTACAGATTCAATGCAATCCCTGTCAAACTACCAAATGGCATTTTTCACAGAAGTAGAACAAAAAATTTCACAATTTGTATGGGAACACAGAAGACCCCGAATAGCCAAAGCAATGTTGAGAAAGCAAAACGGAGCTGGAGGAATCAGGCTCCCTGACTTCAGACTATACTACAAAGGTACAGTAATGAAGATAGTATGGTACTGGCCCAAAAACAGAAATATAGATCAATGGAACAGGATAGAAAGCCCAGAGATAAACCCATGTATATATGGTCACCTTATCTTTGATAAAGGAGGCAAGAATATACAATGGAGAAAAGACAGGCTCTTCAATAAGTGGTGCTGGGAAAACTGGACAGCTACATGTAAAAGAATGAAATTAGAATACTTCCTAACACCATACACAAAAATAAACTCAAAATGTATTAAAGACCTAAATGTAAGGCCAGACACTATAAAACTCTGAGAGGAAAACATAGGCAGAACACTCCATGACATAAATGACAGCAATATCTTTTTTGACCCACCTCCTAAAGAAATGGAAATAAAAACAAAAATAAACAAATGGGACCTATTGAAAATTAAAACCTTTTGCACAGCAAAGGAAACAATAAACAAGATGAAAAGACAACTTTCATAATGGGAGAAAATATTTGCAAACGAAGCAACAGACAAAGGATTAATCTCCAAAATACAGAAGGAGCTCATGCAGCCCAATATGAAAAGGACAAACAACCCAATCCAAAAATGGGCAGAAGACCTAAATAGACATTTCTCCAAAGAAGATATACAGATTGCCAACAAACACATGAAAGGATGCTCAACATCACTACTCATTAGAGAAATGCAAATCAAAACCACAATGAGGTATCACCTCACACTGGTCAGAATGGCCATCATCAGAAATCTACAAATAATAAATGCTGGAGAGGGTGTGGAGAAAAGGGAACCCTCTTGCACTGTTGGTGGGAATGTAAATTGATATAGCCACTATGGAGAACAGTATGAAGGTTCCTTAAAAAACTGAAAATAAAAGTACCATATGACCCAGCAATCCCACTACTGGGTGTATACCCTGAGTAAACCATAATTCAAAAACAGTTATGTACTACAATGTTCATTGCAGCACTATTTACAATAGACAAGACATGGAAGCAACCTAAGTGTCCATCGACAGATGAATGGATAAAGAAGATGTGGTACATGTATACAATGCAATATTACTCAGCCATAAAAAGAAACGAAATTGAGTTATTTGTAGGAGATGGGTTGACCTAGAGTCTGTCATACGGGGTGAAGTAAATCAGAAAGAGAAAAACAAATACCGTATGCTAACACATATATATGGAACCTAAAAAGAAATGGCCTGATGAACCTTGGGGCAGGACAGGAATAAAGACGCAGATGTAGAGAATGGACTTGAGGACAGGGGGTGGGGGGAAGGGTAAGCTGGGATGAAGTAAGAGAGTGGCATGGACATATATACACTACCAAATGTAAAACCGATTGCTAGTGGGAAGCAGCCGCATAGCACAGGGAGGTCAGCCCGGTGCTTTGTGTCCGTCTAGAGGGGTGGGATAGGGAGGGTGGGAGGTAGACGCAAGAGGGAGGGGATATGGGGATATATGTATATGTATAGCTGATTCACTTTGTTACACAGCAGAAAGTAACGCACCATTGTAAAGCAGTTATACTCCAATAAAGATGTTAAAAAAAAATAGAATTTGCCCAATGTAGCACAGAGGAATTTTAGGATAGTGAAAATATTCTGTATAATAGTATAATGATGGATACACATCATACATTTGTCCAAACTCACAGAATACACAACCCCAAGATGAACCCTGATGTAAACTATGGGCTTTGGCTGATTATGATGTGTCAACCTAGGTTCATCGATTGCAATGTGTACCACTCCATGGGGGTTGTTGATAATGGGGGCGGCTATGCACATGTGGGGGCATAGGGAAAATCTCTGTATCTTTCTGTTAATTTTGCTGTGAATCTAAAATCGTTTTTAAAAATAAAATCTTAAAAAAAAAAAAAAAAAAAAAAAAGGAGGCCATGAGTACCTAGGGCTTTGGGTTCCTGAGCAGCAAAGCAAGTTTGGCCTCTTTCACAACTTAGTGTTAAGCTGGCTCTGGTCTGAGGCATGTATTTGCAGATCATTAAAATAGCAGCATAACTGGCAAACAGCAAGCTCATCACATAAATGGCTTGGACTGACAGGTTAAGTGGGAAGAAATCTCAGAATTATTCTGCCATGATGGTTTGTGATACAGCTTAATAGAAAGGTCCAGTGAATTAAAAATCCAAGCTGGGATATCAATTAAGTCTAGTAAGTTCTGATTCTGAACTCCAAAACAGGAAATAATAGATTCTAATCACTGCTGACTTAACTGTGTGACCCTAGGCAAGTCAGCCGCTCATCTTATAAAATGGATACCATGCATTCTTGCCTCCGAGTCACAGCAACACAGCGGAGGAAATTTATGAATGATTATCCTGAGTTCTGAGGAAGATATTTAGATTCTTCCTGGCTCGAAAAGCTAATGGCTTTTTTGCCTTGGGGAACTTATCTTAACGGATATTTCTTCAGCTTTACTAATACCAGGGAGGCCACCTATATCTTGACTTCTTCAGGGCCATATCATATTGCTGTTACAAAGCAAATTATAAAGGGTAATTCACAGTGTAAATCCATCTCCTTTCAAACACAACATTAAAAATGACACCAGCTTCCTTAAATTTATGTTGTCATTTTCTTTCTAAGAGCTCTTAGAAAGAAAGTATCCCCCACCCTTTAGCTCATTTTCACCTCACAGCATCCCAAAGAGAGACTCGTACTAAAATCTCCAACCCCCATTACAGATGGGGAAATTGAGAATCAGAGGTGAAATAGAGGTGAAATGAATTTTCAGTAGAGGTGAGATTAGGACATGTATCTCTTGACTTTCTGCCCTGTTGGAACAGCTTGCTTGGTAGAATTCAACTGAGAGACACAGAAAGAAGCACCTCTCACAAAACAGGTCCTTCATCAGCTTCCTAAAGTGTCTTATATTTGCCCTCACCCTATCTCTAAGGCTAGACGATAATTATGATTGTTGCAGCTAATAGATATTGAGTATGTACCTCGTGCCAAACAGTTACAACACATTTAATTTTCACAACAGTCTTAGAGATGTGGGCAATGACATGTAGCAAGGTTAAGTAATTTACCAGAGTTTACACAGCTGGTGGATTAGGTATTAAAAGTCCTTATTAAAGGACAAATGTGTACCTAGGTAAGTTGACCTATGCTGGGAGTGGTAGGGTGGTTTACAGGAAAAGGGTGAAACTCTGAAGTCAGGCAGATCTGAATTCAAAAACCTAACCCAGTTCATGAATCGTGAAACACCTGGCATGTTACACATGAAAAACAAAGTGAGGGACTTCCCTGGCGTTCCAGTGGTTAAGACTCCACGCTTCCACTGCAGGGGGCACAGGTTCGATCCCTGGTTGGGGAACTAAGATCTCACATGCTATGGGGTACGGCCAAATAATATAAAAATTTTAAAAAGCAAAGTGAAACGTGAATTGTGTTACTCCTTGCTTGAAACTGTTTTCTGGTTTCTCATTGCTCTAGGTCCCTGCATGTTTCACTTTTCCTGCCTCTCCAGCATCACCTCCTATCAGTCTCCTCCTTGCTTACTTGCTCAGATCATGTACCACCACCTTTCTGTTTTTCAGATGGGACATAATGTCTCTCTTATCTCAGAGCTTTTTCACATCCCGTTCCCTTTGGAATGTATCCCCCACCCCACCTCTTACCTTGCATCAACCGTTAAGCACACCCAGCATATATCACAGGACATTTACCTTAGTCTAAACTTCATTATTCCACAACTCTGCATGGCATTCATTACTCTTAATGCATTTTACACAGACACTGAAGCTCAGAGAGGTTTAATCAGTTGCCTTGGGTTACACTGCTAATTAGTATCTGAGCTAAAATTCAAACCTAGTTCTAACTCCAAAGTTTGGCCTCTTTGCACTTAACCAAAACTGCCCCCGACTTTATCCTCTGAAATCAGGGATGTCCAGTCCTTTCCTGGGGCCCATCAGTTCACCGCTGAAAATTAGGGCATCACAGGCTATAAGGCTTAGGTCTTTCTCACAGTACTGGACTGAAGTCAGACACTGCCAAGGAATGCATGAAATCCTTCAAAACCCATCCACTTGGCCCACCTATGATATGTCTGCCAAGTGGTCTATCCCAATGCTATTCCAAAGGAAGGCCACAGGGCTAAGTAACTCTGTTCTATTCTTCCTCCTGAATGTAATAATCCAAAGGGGACTTCTGATAAAATCAGGGTCACTGAGATTGGATTGTTATGAGGATTATTACAGCCGATCAACTTGAACTTACTTTGAAAATCCCACAGTGTTATGCCATTGGTTCACTTATTTAACACATTTGGAATGAGGGACTACCACACCGTGCACACTGCCTAGGTACTCAATACACTATAAGGAATAGGCAAGACTTGGGCCTTGCCGTTTCGCCATCTTGGGGGAAATCAAACAAGAAACAAGCAAAAAATATATCAATAAGTATTTGCAAACGGTGACTGTGAAGGAAACATACAGAGTGATGTGATAGGGAATAATGAAGGGGGTGGGGTCTACATCACAGGATCTCTTCCTGGAGCCTGGGACCTGATGGGTGTGAAGAAGTCTCCACATGCAAAGATCTGGAGGAGAAAATTCAAGCTAGATGGGGATTACAACTGCCAAGGCCGTGATTCAGTAAGGAGTTTGAAGTACTCAAGGTATTGAAGGAAGAGAGGAGTTTGGAGCAGGAGAGTAGAAGGAGAAGACATTCATTCAGCCGTTCATATGCTTCTACTGAGCACCAGCCATTTGCCAGGCATTGTTCCAGTGCTGGAGATAAAATAATGACAAAGAGTCAGAGAAGCTCCTGCCCCTCTGTGGTTGACATTCCAGCAAGAGTTTGGAGCAACAGGTAGGCTTCAAGCCTTTGGGGTTTTATAAGGCATAGAAAAGAGTTTGGAGTTTATTGTAATTGGAATGTAAAGTCAGGAAGTAACTTGATGTGATAAATATTTTAAAAGCTTACCCTGGTTTCCTCTGTGTAATGACAGCCAGAAGCCTCCAGAATTACTGCTGTTGTGATTTTGATTATCATCAATAATAAATATCCTGGGTCTCTCTTGCTTACATTTTTGAAGACAGAAATCTTGTCAACACAGTGACAAAATTTCAAACCACTAGAGGGAATCGTTTACAAAAGGACACCAACAGAGCACGGTGCTGTTTGCTCTCAGAGGCTTTTTCCTCCAAATAATTTCTAAGCTAAAGTTAATTGACATATTAGCCAATAATGTTTATAAGGCAGAAGCCCCCTGATGTAAGTTGAAAGAAAGTAGAAGAAACAGTGCCCATCTGTAAATACATGGATAATTAATAATCAATCATATCCCTTTCCTCTGTAAGCCTCTTCTATCCCTTTCTAATCACAGACTACTTTAGAATGTGAGGAATAATCAAATTCCATTTGATTCATCTATGAAAGGAAGAAGGGAGCTTTCACATCCTCTTGCAAAACAAGTGGACTAGCTCCCTGGTTCCTTTGTCCTTGGGAAATATTGTTCTCTCCTGAAAAAAACATGGGTTTTAGACTGTGAAGTCCAGATTCATATCCTGATTCCAGTATTATCTGTTACATGTGGGTAACTTACTTAGCTCCTCAAAAATGAGGAGTTGAAAACAGGTATTTAAACAAAAACTTGTACATGAATGTTCATAGCAGCATTATTATACACAATAGCCAAACAGTGCAAAAATCCCAAATGTCCATCAGCTGATGGACTGGATAAACAAAATGTGGTGCATCTATACAATGGAATATTAGTCAGCCATCAAAAGGAATGAAGTATTGATACATACTATGACATGAATGAACCCCGAAAATATTACCCTAATGGAAGGAAGCCAGACACAAAAATATATATATTATATGGTTCAATTTATAAGAAATATTCAGAATAGGTAAATCCATAGAGACAGAAGGCAGAATAGTAGATGCCACGGGCTGGGGAATGACTGATTAATGGGTACAAGTTTGCCTTTCTGGGTGATAAAAATATTTGGGTACTGAGTAGAGGTGATGACTGTGTAATACTGTGAATATACTAAATGCCATTGATTTGCATACTTTATTATTATTATTTTACATCTTTATTGGAGTATAATTGCTTTACAGTGTTGTGTTAGTTTCTGCTGTATAACAAAGTGAATCAGCATATGTATGCATATATCCCCATATCCCCTTCCTCTTGAGCCTCTCTCCCACCCTCCCTATTCCACCCCTCTAAGTGGTCACAAAGGACTGAGCTGATCTCCCTGTGCTATGCGGCTGCTTCCCACTAGCTATCTATTTTACATTTGGTAGTGTATATGTGTCAATGCTACTCTCTCACTTCGTCCCAGCTTACCCTTCCCCCGCCCCTGTGTCCTCAAGTCCATTCTCTACGTCTGCGTCTTTATTCCTGTCCTGCCCCTAGGTTCATCAGAACCATTTTTTTTTTTTTAGATTCCACATATATGAGTTAGCATACAGTATTTGTTTTTCTCTTCTGACTTACTTCAATACATATGACAGACTCTAGGTCCATCCACCTCACTACACAGCCACTATGGAGAACAGTATGGAGGTTCCTTCTAAAACTAAAAATAGAACTACCATACGACTCAGCAATCCCACTACTGAACATATACCCTTAGAAAACCATAATTCAAAAAGAGACTTGTACCACAATGTTCATTGCAGCTCTATGTACAATCACCAGGACGTGGAAGCAACCTAACTGTCCGTCGACAGATGAATGGATAAAGAAGATGTGGCACATATATACAATGGAATATTATTCAGCCATAAAAAGAAACAAAATTGAGTTATTTGATTTGCGTACTTTAAATGGTTAATTCTATGTTATATGAATCTTACCTCAATTTTTAAAAAGTGGGAGTCCCAGGAGCCAGGAACCTTCCCCATTTTGAATAGTTATAGCCCAAATTTGGCACAAAGGTTATGTTTGCAAACTGTTTCATGGAAATCTAGAGTTACCCATGAGCCTTTGGAATCCTGGGATAACTATCTTTTCTGCTTTATACCTCGATATCCCATGAAAGATTTAATATCTGCCTTTTATAGGTTTCTTTATAGGGGAATTTTTTTTTAATCCCATATTAAAGCAAGCAATCTTTATCTGCTTTAAATCAAAGAGGTTACAAAATGATAAGCTAAGGACTTAACTTGAACGTAGGAGTCTACATTTTATATTTAAATTATCTCTAATGTTTAAAAGAATTTGACACTTCAAAGAATCTAACAGATTAGCTTTATGTTCACTGAGCAGTTATTCTTAAGACATTTTCTGTCTGAGAAGAATAATGGTATTTAATCTTGGTAAATAGTTTTAGATTCACTGTATGGAATTTATTAGTTTTTCTGGAATTGTTTAAGTATAGGGAACATTTTGGTTATTAGTTGTACCTTTGAACTGTTTAAAAAAGAAATAGGATAAATTAAGTTTGAAATATTTGAAGCAGCTTTTAATAGACCAAGTTTGTAAATGAAACCAAACTAATCAAAATGATCATCAGAATTTGCTTTACTTAAAAATGGCAGAAACTAACACACCATTGTAAAGAGATTATACTCCAATAAAGATGTTTTTAAAAAAATAGAATAATAAGATGAACCAGGACTTCTAAGGAAAACAAAGTTTCTGAATTTATAAATTTAATAAATTGAATATTACATTAAAATAACCAAAAATAGCCTTTTCTATGCACAGAAATCATCTCCAAGGAAATCTAAAATTCACTCTGATATTTTCCATTCAATAAAGCCATCCAGGGACTTCCCTGGTGGCGCAGTGGTTAAGAATCTGCCTGCTAATGCAGGGGACATGGGTTTGAGCCCTGGTCTGGGAAGATCCCACATGCCGTGGAGCAACTAAGCCCGTGCGCCACAACTACTGAGTCTGTGCTCTAGAGCCTGCAGGCGACAACTACTGAAGCCTGCGTGCCTAGAACCCATGCTCTGCAACAAAGAGAAGCCACTGCAATGAGAAGTCCGTACACTGCAACAAAGAGGAGCCCCCGCTCACCGCAACTAGAGAAAGCACGCACGCAACAATGAAGACCCAACGCAGCCAAAACTCAATCAATCAATAAATTTTAAAAAATAAACAAATAAATAAAGCCATCCACACTCTAATCTTCAGTCACTAATGCACATATATCACCTTCCTTACCCAGCCCGTACTGAACTTTTAGAGCTTAACTCTCAAGCACAGTGTAGTATAGTACAACAATCTAACTGTACTCGTGGGTCCCAATGACTTTGCTTCTCTTTTCTCAAAACATAATTTATAGCAATCTTAGTTTCCACTTGCTAGGGATGCCAAAAAAAAAAAAGCAAAGAAAAAGAAAAAAGTGCTTCCACTTTCCCCTCTTCTACCCAGACTCCAAAAACAGTCACCATTAAATGATCATGGCATACTGTCCTGCAGAGCCTGGTTATTGCCTCAGAATCTTTCCCAAAACAACCTTTCAGGTAACTGTCACCAAATTATCGGAAATAATGCGCAAAATGAAATCTGTTCATCACCCTCGGTCTTCACGCCTGAATTATTTTGTCAGCCCTACCTCTCCATCCCACACTCCTTAAGAAATAGAATAAAAGTAACACTACTCTGCACCATATCTGATATATGTGGTTGCCTGGCCCGGCTCCATTAAGAAAGTAGCTGCTTAACAGCACCTCTGATAGATGTTCACAATCTATTCCTAGGTATAGAACCCATTCAAACTGACTACTGAGAATATCCAAAGATAGATAACTCCAAAATGGAAACTTTCCTGTGGCAAAAGTCGAGAGAACAGAACAGTCTCTTTCTAGGGGTCACAGATAGCAACTTTTCCATGGCAGGCCATCTCCAAATTGTCCTATATCCAAAGAATTAAAACAGTTCATAATATCATCGCACTTTCCAGGCTAATCAAATGGAATCATCTTCAGGACCTATCATTCCCTGGACAGTCTTTGGGAGGAATAGAGTATGAAAGTTCTACTCCAGTGGCATATTATGGTGTGTTAATCTATTATCAGGATGCATTACCAGTGATTCTTTTGAAACATTAGCGAGTACACTGAGGTTTACTAAAGGTCAACTACATCATCAAATGAGTTTCCAACTGACAGGATCACTTAAAAATTATAGAACAAGGAGTCCAGAAGCAAATTCATTAATGGATTTTATTTTCAAGACAACCCCACTGATGTTCGGTTCCCAGAATACTCAATTCTGCACAGTAATTCCAGATGCTACCAGGTTCGCAACGCCTTTCCTCACACTCAACGCCCCACTCCGCCACGTGCACACATGGCTTTTGTGTCTATTTCTGGATGGTTCTTTACCTCTAAATCTTTTTGTCTCATAATGTCTTCTTTATTGCATAAGTCCTTCTCAGATTATAGAAGTATGAAGTGATAGAACCAGGACTGTGACATGGTGACCCAAAAGTGGGACATATTCAAAATTTTCTTTCTAGAACATCTGGACACATGGCAATGATTTGTTTATAGCTCCTACTATCTCTTTAAGAAAATAATGTTTTATTTACATAATTCTGTTTGTTTATGTAATTCAATCTAGTATTTATGTGCATTTAGTTTAGAAACAGATATATGGGAATGGTTTTCAGAGCACTTCAGCTGGAGAACTGCCCTTTAAAAATTAGAAATTTTTTCTTCTGGCCATGATGGAGTAACTGGTACAGGACTTGTCCTCTTGCCGTAAACAGCTAGAAAATTAGACAAAATATATATTCCAATATAGCACAACAAGAAGGGCAGAACTGTGGTCACAATAAAAGGAAAATAGGATGAACCCTAGAATTATCTAGGCTTTCTGCCTGGAGACACTTTCTGGTCCATGGCTTAGGGAAAAGAAATTCAAAAAGAACTCTGCATTCTCACTTTGTTGAGGAGACAGAAATCAGAGCTGGGGAGTAGAGGTGGCTGAAATGTTTGAAGCAGAGTACCAGTAAACAGAACACTTCACAAAGAACACCTTCCAAACACTGCAGACAAGCCCCCTAGAAAATCTGGCTTACTGCTAAGCTGCACATGCTTAAGTTGGTCTTCCATGAGGCTGGGCGCAGAACAATTACCAGCGAAGGAAAGAGTACCAGGAAACTGCAGGCTCACCAATTCCCAGAGCTCTATTCCCAGAGCTCACACAAGGGTACAGGATATTGAGTTTCCAACAGAGTGGAAAGTCCTCATTGACACATAGGGTACATAGTAAAGAGACCCCAGAAAACTCACCCCTTAGTGTTAGGACTAAACTATCCTTAGAAGACACTATCCTTTCTATAAACCTGACATAACAAAGCTTAAAAATTAGCCTTATAAGGATAAAACTGATTAGCAAGTAACTTTATGGCCTGCCACCTTAGGAGAGAAATAGAAGATATAAAAAAGAATCAAATGGAATTCCTAAAGATGAAAAATAAAATATTTGAAAAAATGTACTCAATTGGCTTAACATCAGATTAGGGACTACATAAGAAAAAACAGTAATCTGAAGATATAGAAATGGAAGCCATTCAAGTTAAAGCAGTTATTTTTTAAAAGGCTAAAAAAAAAAAAAAGAGTTAATACCCAGCGACCTGTGGGGAAACATCAAACACTATAAGAGCCATGAAATTGGAGTCCCAGGAAAGAAAGGAAATGCAGAAAAAATATTTGAGGCAATAATCCCTAAAATTTTTCAATATTTGGTGAAAACTATAAACCCATAGTTGCAAGGCTCTCAATGAACACCAAGTGGCAGGGGGAGGGGGAGGAATCTTAGAAACAGCTTTAGAAAAAGAAACATTATAAACAGGGCAGCATCAATGAGAATGGTTGACATCACATCAGAAAAATAAATGCAAACTATAAGACACACACATATATAAAACATATCCTTTAAAATAAAGGTAAAATAAAGATTTTGACAGATTGAAGCCAATAGGACTCATTATCAGTAGATCTGTGCTATAAAAAAATAGCAAATCTTCCAGCAGAAGGAAAATAATACCAGATAGAAATTGGAATCTATAGAAAGTAAGCAATAGTCATCAGAATGATAAATATGCGGGTAAAATAGAATTATTTATCAGTGTGATACAATCTCACTAGGAATCCCAGCAGGCTTTTTGTAGAAATTGACATGCTGATTCTGAAATCTACATGGAAATGAAAAGAATCTAGACAATTCAAACTAATTTTGAAAAATAACAAACATGGAGGACCATACTCAATTTAAAAGCTTGCTATAAAGCTACAGCAATCAAGAGAATGTAGGACTGGTGAAAGAATAAATATCCAGATGAAACGGGAAAAAATGGAGAACCAGAAAATAAACCTGCACACATACATGGTTAAGGATGGTGCTGGAGAACTGGATATCTATTTGGGAAAAAAGTCTTGACCTTTACCTGACATTACACCCCAAAATTAACTTGAGCTAGATCACTGACGTAAAATTAAAATAAAAATTATGAAACTTTTAAAACAAAACATATAAGAAAAATCTTACCAGCTTGGGGCAGGCAAACATTTCTTAGGAAATAAAATGCATTAACCAGAAAAAAAAAAAGATAAACTAGACGTCTTCGACACTGGACACCTCTGCTTTTTAAAAGACACCTTTCAGAACATGAAAAGTCAACCACAGACTGGACAATATACTTACAATATGTATATATAACAAGAGACTTAAATCCAAAATATGCAGAGAACACATACTACGCCATATTAAGAAAAACAACCCAATAAAAAAGTGGACAAAAGATTTGAAAAGGTGTTCCACAAGGTTTGATATACAAATGACCATTAAGCCAGAGAAAAGCCGCTCAATATCATTAGTCATCAGGGCAATATAAATTGAAACCACAATAAAATAGCTCTGCATACCCACTAGAATGACTAAAATGAACAAGACATAATACCAAGTCTTGGTGAGGATTTGGAACAGCTAGAACTGTTAGGAATATAAACTAGTACAACCATTTTGGAAAATAGTTCAGCAAATCCTTATAGGATTAAATCTATAATTATCATGTAATCCAGACATTACATTCCTAAGTATTTACCCAAGAAAAATGAAAAAAAAACAAACCCTCCACTTTAAGACTTTTACACAAATGTTCATTACAACTTTATTCATAATTCATGAATAAGTGAACCCATAAACACATTGTGGTAGACCCACACAACACTATACTACCAACCAATTTTTAAAAACCAAATTACTGATACATGCAATGACTTGAATTAACCGGAAAAATAAACTGGCTGAGAGAAATAAGCCAGACACAAATGAGTCCCTAGTGTTTGATTTCATTTATAGGAAATTCTAGAGCAGGCAAATCTAATCCGCAGTGACCTAAAGGTGAATGGTGGTTGCTGAGGCCAGGAGTAGTGGGGATTGAGTGCAAAGCAGTATGAAGGACCTTTTGAGAGTAATGGAAATGTCCTCTATCATGATTGGGGTGGTGGTTATATAAGCGTGCATATTTGTCAAAACCCACAGACTGCACATCTAAAATGGATGTATTTTACTGAATGTAAATATGTATTTGATAATTAAGTAAAATATAGTTCAACCTCCTGTGGAACCCCAAAATATAAGATAAAAGAAGCAGAGATTCAATGTCTGATATGGTGCTAGAAGTCTTGCAGACTCACCCACTGGAATTCCCCTTTACACAGTGTCCCTTGAGGAGCCACAAAGTATAACTAGGACTCAACGGAATAAAAAATGAAAACCTACACTCCACAGTATCTATTTAAGGAGTGGCCATAAAGAAATTTACCGATTTTTATGTTATCATGTACATATTTCTCTTCAACATGAATAATTAATAGCCTATATAAAAGTACAATTAATATGAGAAAGATTATTTTTTGAAAAAATGTGGAGTGATGATAAAGATCCAAATACCTGCCTGCAGTGTTTTCTCAACAAATGAAATCTGAGCTGTGTTCCTCTCAGCATCCTGGGCAAGAGCTACTTACAAAGAAGGAAATACTCCTGATGGAAAGTCTTTCTTTTAAGGGTGGGTGAAACCTGGACCACTTCCCTAGCTCTTTCTTTCACAGTTGAATTGCACCGATGTCTGCGCTTCACATTTAATAAAAAATGTGGTTCTGTGTCTTCCCATTTATTCTGGACCGAGCAAGAGACAAGTTCAAACAACCCTGACATAGGCATGGCAAGGACAGTAGTGCCAAGATAATTTTCCAAAGATGTTGAAATTTACCAATGTCGGTAGAATTCAGCTTTTATCTCTCTGTTGCCAGAGCTAAAACTTCCACTGGAGTCAACTCTTTATACTGACTGCTGTATGAAATAATTCTTCCTTCTTTCCATCAAAATTCCTCAGTTAGAAGCACTCAGTTGCAAGCAAAAGTGATATTTCAAATAAATACCAACCGTGATGGTAATACAGTAAATACGTGACTCAAACATTTAAATATACATTTCCTTTTATGGTGAAAGTAAACTATTTTCTGAGTGAAATACTTAGTTCATCAAATCTTCCAATTATTTCCAAACCATTTGTTGACTTTTATGAATTGTTGACGTGATTTTGTTTGACAGAGCTGTCACTAGCTAAGTGATGGCCCTGTCTGAGCCATAATGTATTGTGGTAAACCACATCCACTCTTCCAACAACTTCCCCATTAATTGATAGTCATTCTATGACTTGTGGTCTAGATAAGTAGAGAATTTCTGTAAACTCTCCAATACGGTTATTTGATAGTTTCCCTGCGAACTTTAGACCACTGTTCTCTGAAGCCCCAGGACTCTAAGCTGGGGGAAAGAAGATGAAGGAAAAGAAGGCCCCCATTAGCTGTGTTGGTGATGTAGCATAAGCACTGCCTGGCCCTGCCTGTAAGAAATAGTAGGGAAACGCTAGTGGGCCACCGATCTTTGCGTTCTAGCCCCCTCTTGTAAGACAGTCCCAGCAATCCAAAAGCACTCGTCCCTCACCAGCCATTCTCAGTAGAGATTAACCAGGAGAGCAGAAGCAGTGAAGGGAGATGTTTTAAAGTTCAGCACCTCCTATTCTTACTCCCAGTGTAAATCAGGACCTGCCCTGCACGGAGCCCTCTTCCAGTCCAGGCAGACATGACCTGTAGAGCCAAAGTTACTTAACAGACCACATGTGATCTTCCAAAAACACAGAGTACTTCTGGGAAACTCCAGATCACAGTTGTGCTACTTTCCCCACCTAACATGGAGCTGGCAGAAAGTGCTTCAATAGTTTTTCATACATTACCCTAATAAGAAAGACAATTCGTCAATGATCATTGCAATATCCTGCGATGATTACCTTGAACTAATTTCTCTACTTATCACAATCATTATTGCCAACAGATGAAGAAAAATGCCAACAAGTGTCATACTGATGACTACTTTGTGAATACCAATCGCGATTTCAAATTGTAGAATATTCAACCACCAATGGCTTAGGCAATAAAGACTTCACATACCCTCAAGAGGCCCTGCTTTTCATTTTTTCTGCTCTGGTATCCTCAGAAGGCTAGCTGTTCTTCCTTGTGCCTGTCTCCTCAGAGCCATACTGTGGATTCCATAATTCTGAGTATCACCCTGCCAGGAGTAAAGAAGGAAGGGGGAAGGAAGGGGCTGAAGCCATAGTGACAAGAGATATTCATGTGCACCTTTCTCCTTTTTATCAGGAATAAAAAACATTTTCCGAAAGCTCCTCAGGAAATTTCCTTCAATCCAAGAGAGTTTGAGGACAGAGTTATATGTAAAACAGGTCAAGAGGAATGAGATCTTAATGTCTTTTTTAGACCAATTATGACTTATCTTCTTGAGCTGGTGGGGGGGGAAAGGCTAACTTCCCTGAGATCTAGAACTGTCTACTACCTGTACTAAATGAGGGTTCTGTTAAGGGAAGAAAAGGTGGAAGCTGTTGAATGGCATCTGCCATAATTGGATTTTATTTTGAAGATTTATTTACAACTACTATTAGTATGACCATTATTATTACTACTAGTATTAGTACCATCATCTTTCATTGAAGGAGTACTCTTTGCCAGGAAATTCACTACACTAAATACTTTACTAGTATTATTTAATTTAATTTATACAATAATCTTCAAGGACTGAAAAGGCCAAAATAATTTATATAGTTAGACAGTGTTTAATTTAATCTAAAGCGTGCATGATTCCAAAACCCAAATCATTTCAGGTTCATGTGACGATCCATATTTCTACACATGGGTGAATCTTTAAAACAGCTCTCTTCACAGTTCAGTCTTGGCATTATTCCTATTATTTAATTCCAAGCAGAAGGATGCTCACTGAAAATAAATGCAACTCGTTACCCTACCTTTGCACATAATTGGTTTTAAATTGTGTCAAGATGTGCATTGCCTTTATTAAGTCCTCTAGAAAAAGGAATTTCAATGATGCTATTAGGAAATGATGGTAGCACAGGAGTTCTCTTCCTGGGAGATTAAACAAAATAGCACGTGTGAGCTTTACTAACCCAAAGCCTGGTGCAGAGTAAGTGACCAATGAATGCTAGGTGAATGAATGAATGAATGAGATTCAAAGACTCAGAATATTGCTCATTTGGATGCTTCTTCTGGTGCCTAGAAAGGCTTACAAATATGTGTGATGCTAATCAGCACAAGGGGAAAAACAGGAAATTATCTTTGGGCAAACTTTGAAGATCACAGACAGGCACCTGGATTTTAAGGTAGTAGATATAGGTCGGTTTGGTGGCTGTTGACCAAAAACCAAGGTTTAATACATAAATTCCCCTTGATCTTCATTTTTTCACACCAGTATTGAAACTTTCAAAGACTATTCAGAATGATCTGGATTTGGATAAACTGAATACATTTTAAAATACATGTGATGATGGGCTTCCCTAGTGGCGCAGTGGTTGAGAGTCCGCCTGCCGATGCAGAGGACACGGGTATGATGTTGAGTCATGTTATTTTAAATAGCGTTAATATTTTTCAAGTATTTATTTAATACTGGATGCCATGCTAAGCAATTAAATGCATCTCATTTAATTATCATGATAACCCTATGAGGTAGATAGTCACTGGAGTTTTAGGTGGCTCAATAAGTAACACAAATGTCTTTACAATGTCTGGGCTCTGAATTAGAAGATAGATAGACGAAACAATGCAATGGAGATCAAAGCCTTATTATCATATATCAGGCTGATCCAAGAACATGACTTTAGATCTGGAGCAAGTGGCCTCACCCTGTCTCAGATAGCAATACACCCCGGTTGTCCCCTGGAGGGCCAGAAGCCTTCAGTGACAAGACCGTGAACTGGCCCAAGCACACACTCCCAGAAAACAAGAAGATCTACAAGAAGAACCCTCAGAGGGCTGAGAGGTGCATGCAGGCCTCCTTTTGCATATTCACCAGTCGGAGAAGATGCCTCTCTTAGGTCTGGTGCCCTGAAAAGAGAGATAGAGATTTATCTGCAGGAAGTTTATTGGGGAGTTTCCTGGGGTTCAACACCTGTGGGCGCTGAAGGAAGCAGGACTGGGCAGCGGGAGGAGTTGAACTGCAATGCAACTGCAACCGAGGCCTCTGCAGATCTCCCACGAACTCTGGAGCAAAGGCCTTGCCCAGTTGCCTTGTGTTAAGGCAAGAGGGCCAGGCCTTTGTACCCCTACATTAACTAGGGGTCACTGGATGCAGGCTGTGCCTGGGAGGTGACATAACTTGGGCAAGGCCAATCCTTTCAGTTACAGGCAATTATTTTTTATTACTGCAGTGTAACTCAGCTGTGGCCTGTGGACAGTCAACACCCTTGCAGGTGAAGAATTGAATGAATTGGTCCTAACGGGGGAGACTTGGGCAGAGCAACACAGCATTCATTAGGTGAGAAACTCATGGCGGTTTTCCAGTGGAGCTTCCTCCATGTGGAAATAGAAAACAAGGAATAAGAGAATCTCCAAGAACAGGCATCACGACTATACCTATTTTTTGCACATGAATAAAGAAATTAATGAGAATACAGGCAGATGGTAGAGATGGGAATTACAAATAATCTGAACTCACTCTGTTGTATTGCCTTTTGCTACAGAGCTTGTAGCAAAAGTAGTCTAGAAGGAAATATGCGGAGATCTTAGACTTACACTAATATATTATAAACAATATCACACGAGTTGGAAACATTTGGATCATGATGAAAATAAAAGGAAATTGTTTAGCACAGTTTACTTTGGCCAATAATAGTATGTATATAAGCATATGTCTGAATATTAGTACTAACTTTATTTGAATTTTATATCCTACTTATGCTGACTCTTGACAGTTAAAATAGTTGTAAGAAAGTTCTCCCTTTGCACAGAATCAAAATCTGCCTTTCTGTACCTCACACGCACTGTTTATAAATGCTAGTTGTGCATCCCAACCACCCGTGGAGCTATTAACAAAACAGATGTCCAGACCCTACCACAAACCTACAGAAAATCAGAACCTCCGGAGCTGGAATCCAGATTATGGTTTTTAGGTTTTTTGTTTTTTTGTTTTAAGTCTTTCAGTTAATTCTGTGCATTCTCCTGGTTAGGCACCACTGCTCTGGTATGACACATATTTAACTTATTTTTAATAACACTGAATAGACATTCAGAGTGTACATAATACATTAATCTCCTCTTACGTATTATACATGCAAATGTGCCAACCTAAATTTCTGGGTCAACCAAGCATATTCTTTCAGGCAGTACTCTGAAGTTGTGGTTCATAGATTCAACACCCTACTACCACAGCTCAACCCCCAGTGCTACAATTTAAAAATATATGTTTTGCCTTTTAACAACATAATACTACATATATTACAGACACTATAGATCTGGTCTAGGCTTGTCAACATCTGTGTATATCAGGTACCATAAACATGGTTCTAATATCTAAAAGAAGTGGAAAAGGGAAAATCTGAAGTACATAGCTAAATACAGCTTATACCTTCACGACTCACAGCAGTTCTTAACTATTTTTAAATTGTGAGTCCACAGCCACTCTATCTGATACTTTAAAAGCATTTAAAATGCTTACTATTATAACCAAATTATAGTCACACTAACACATTCTAGGTATATTTAGTGATTGTTGGACAATGTGAATATCCCACTATAATGTAAGCTCCATGAGGATGGGACTTTATTCTTTGGTTCCTGACAGCACCTTCAACATCTACAACAGTGGCTGGCACACAGTCCATGTTCCATCAATATTCTCAGTTGAATGAATGAACATCAGAGTTGACCGTAAGTGGAAAGCAATTTATAGAACTATTAACTCAAACCCAATCAGTTCATAAACAGAGGGGTCATGGTAGCAGGGACAGACCATGGTATTCTTCGGATGACAAAGAGGCAGGGGGGTCTAAGTGTATTTGTATAATCAGATAAAGTCAAGAGCTGACAAGGAGAAGGCTGAGGTCAGCTGCTGCAATGAAAAGTCATGATCTCTCACTTCCATCCCATATCTGAGCAAATTCTCATGCCAGAGTCCATTGATTGAAGGAGAGGTTGTCTTCTCTGGAGGAGAAAGTCTGGAACCAAATCAAGTATGTACGAAGGGACTTGCAGATATTTATCATAATATCTATACCCTGGGAGGGGAAAATACACAGACCATTCCAGGGTTGATGAATACACAGACCATTGCAGGGTCTGAGCTGTTACTAATATCTGGAACCAGAAACATAAACATGGACTTTGGTTATACTGGGTGCTCATCTAAATAATAAATTGAATCTTGGCCCAAGTCCACCTCACAGTGGATCCAAAGGGTGCATGGACTCACCCTGTGGTTACTTCCCCAGTCCCTGAATGCATAATTGGGATTAGTGTACTTAGCAGCTGGCAGAATTTTCACAGTGGTTCCCTGAAATAAAAATAAGAAACATTATGGTAGCAAGTACCATGAGGAAGCCCCTTAAATTACACCCATCTACTTGCCAAAATAATAAATCAGGAGCAACTTCGCAGCCTAGGCAAAGTCACCTATAATTTGAGCTACTACCAAGGACTTGACTCATAGTATGGCTTCTTTTTTTAATTATTTATTTTTGGCTGCATTGGGTCTTCATTGTGGTGCGCTGGCTTTTTCTAGTTGCGGCGAGCCAGGGCTACTCTTCATTGCAGTGCGCGGGCTTCTCATTGTGGTGGTTTCTCTTGTTGCAGAGCATGGACTCTAGGCACGCGGGCTTCATTAGTTGTGGTGCACGGGCTCAGTAGTTGTGGCTCACGGGCTCTAGACCGCATGCTCAGTAGTTGTGGCACACGGGCTTAGTTGCTCCGCGGCATGTGGGATCTTCCTGGACCAGGGCTTGAACCCGTGTCCCCTGCATTGGCAGGAGGATTCTTAACCACTGTGCCACCAGGGAAGCCCTAGTATGGCATTTTAAAGCTTATATATGGTGGCCAAGATGGCAGATCTATAGGAAGGAAGGAGAAACCATATCCAGAGGATGCATTAATTCCAGCAGCAATGAATTTTTTCCTCCTTCAAAATGGAAAGGATCTGATATAATTAATCTGCCACCAAAGGACTGGTTAGTCTCCCTGAGGAACAGTGAGATATCAATTAGCATTGATCTCTGATACTGGCACCCAGGCCATCCAGGAGAAGCTGTAGTTAGATCAGCCTTGATAAAAGGGAGCCTATAATGTTTAACTCATGCATTGCCTCTATCCGTTACCTGGATTCTCTGTTCATAGACATATTAAGAAAGTTCTAGGATGGCTAAGGACAAAACTGACTAATATCCATAGAGAGGTTATCCTAATTCTTGTATAGGACATCTTCTTTATGTGTTGTCACCAGCCATCACTTTGAAGGCTGTATGATGATTTAATTGGGATAATCTGTTGAATTAGGGCACAAGTTCGAGGCATAAACTGTATCAGACACGTCTTTTGCCCAGCTCACATCCCTCCCACCCACGTTTTCACTCCAGCCATTGTTGCTATAGCACTCAGGGCACTCAGCTATGAGTAGGTGTAATCTGACTGCGTGTTACTTCAACTGTGTCACATAATTCTGTTTTCTGTCCTGGAACTTCTTTAAACCGACCACTTCCACTACCTGCAGGATCCCTCTTAGCTATTCTGATGTGCATACCTCAGTGACAAGGCGTTAATACACTATGGGGCAAGCCTTGATCAAGGAGGGAAAGGAACCTATGGATAAATACTTTCTTCTTCTGCCTTGCAGGCAGACAATTCTGAGGAGCTCCCTGCACAACTCAAAAATCCTCCAGCAAGATCAAGCCCCTGTTGTCCACAGCAGACACCCGGAGGTAACACCTTCTTAAAGGGTCCTTCTATCCTACTTCATTCTATCACTCTTCCCCTTCCCCCAATCCTGTTCCTCAGGGTCATCTCCTAAAATAAATAACCATCATGGAAGCCTGTGTTTCTGGCTCTGCTTTTCGGAAGAACCTAGACTAAGACTTAGTCCTTTGCTAGTTTATAGAGAGAAGTTCAGTAAGAGGGCACAAGGCCCTGTTCAGATGAAAGGGAAGAGGTCAACATTAAAAAGGAGATAGTCTACAAAAAGGAGAGAAAATGTATTTTCCAACTTTCAAATTTTGCTTCGGGACGATCCTGTGAATTTTATTTGTATGTCTACAGAAAAAAAAAAAAAGGTATTCCATGTGTAAACATTGGGAAATTAAATGAAAATATTGCTGTAAGCACAGATTCCTTGATATGACCTAAAAATATGGAAGTACCCTTTAATATTTTTTTCTCTCTATTCCCTTGGCCCTCTTCACGTATACAAACCCTGCCCACAAATCCTATCTTTGTAATAGAGCTCATACCCACTTCTTCCTTTACTTTTCCAAAAGCTATCCCACCCTGCCTCATTTCAGGCTCTTAGTATTTTATACCTGATCTTTATTACTCTGATGCCTCTACACTACTCTAATCATATTTCTAAAATATCCTGCTCATTTTGCTGATCTGAAGCTTCATGGCCTTCTCCACTTCAGAATAATGTAAATAGTCATTCATGCAAAAAGATATTTATTAATCATATATTAAGTGTCAGGCACCCTAGCCTGAGGCTAGGACTAAAATGCTGACCAAAGCAGATGTCATCTTTTTCACCTACATTGTTAATATTCTCTCATATTACTCCTCAAATCTTCAGCCCAATTCAATTAAATGATTCTCCAGTCCCAGGAAACATCATCTTCCAGTCTCGATTTTAAGTGTTGCTGCCAAGAACCACTCCCTGTCTTCCCTCTGCTTATCTTAAGGTCATTGTTTACACCTAATAGGTACCTGTTCTCCAGATTCTGACCAGATCTGTCTGCCTCTACGTACTATTTCCTTGCTGTGAATTTTAAATTATACTCACTGTCCTTACCTCTCACCTGCCCCTTACTGTGTGCCCAAGCACCTGACAAAGACTGATGCTTTACACAGAAGCATTTGTTATATATACTCTTAAAACTTGAACCTGGTTATATTCTATTTTCCCCATTAATTTATAAATTAAATATAATCTTGGACACAGGTTCATTTTACATTTGCATGAGAGTCATAATTTTACCTTTCTAAAAGCATCCTTTTACATGATATAAAACCCAATATCTGACTTCCCTGGTGGCACAGTGGTTAAGAATCCGCCAGCCAATGCAGGAGACACGGGTTTGAGCCCTGGTCCGGGAAGTTCCCACATGCTGCAAAGCAACCAAGCCCATGTGCCACAGCTACTGAAGCCCGTGTGCCTAGAGCCTGTGCCCCACAACAAGAGAAGCCACCACAGTGAGAAGCCCGCACACCACAATGAAGAGTAGCCCCTGCTCGCCACAACTAGAGAGAGCCTGCAAGCAGCGACAAAGACCCAAGGCAGCCATAAATAAATAAATTAAAAAATATATATATCTCATACACTAAAGCTTCTCCTTTGCCCCTGCTTGGGACCTGCCGTGGGTTAAGAAAAAGGCTATGGCGCAGGAGTTGAGGGCATAATGGACCCTTCATTATTTGCCCATCTTGTTCCTCTATTCCTCCTCCTTATCCACCAGGACTCCTCTGACTCCACAAGCAGTGAAGTAGGGAAGGGAGAAGAAGTTAAGGTCAGGAAAGGCCTTGCTTCACTGGTATGGTTACTCTCTATATCGGGGCCCTCAGAGTTGGTCAATTGGAAATTTGTTTTATATTGAGACATTTGGGGATCCTCAGAGACCCTCATCTGGAGATTTCTCACTGCAGCATCCTAGATGTGGGTGACATCTTCTCTTGTTTCCCATCTTCAAATGGCCCACCCTTCTGTGGGGCCTCCTTGACCCTCCAGTTGTTCTTGTTGGGTGCTGTGTCTTTGGACAAGTCCCTCCTCCTGCTTCCTTTTGGGGTCTACATAAGCACACATCCATTTCCCACCAAACTCTGCAAGTGCAGGCCTATTTTCTTTTTTAGCTGCCACAGACCACTTCAGGCAGGTGTCACATGCCAGGCCTTACAACATAAAAATCCCAGAAAACAGAAGCCAGGCCCTCTAAATGATTCTCCTAGAAAGCCCTCCACTTGGCTTCAAAGTTAGGAAGGCCTATTCATCACTCCTTCTCAAACGGATGCAGGAATCACTCAGTACACTTATAAGTCTCTCCCAAAATAGTCACATTGTGACTGCTGTCAAGAACTCTTAGCTCTCTGAGAGTCTATTACACAGCCTGGACTTGATATGGGCAAAGAGCTAATCCTGGCAGGAATTTTTTTTTTTTTTTTGCCACTCCCAATGCATCGCCTACATTGATAGTCAAGCGCTTCAATGTAGATTTGGTTGTATTTAACAATTTAACATCTATTCTTCTCATTTCTGAGAACTCAACTAAGACTCCAAGACAAGATCATTTTAGCATCCCTTCATGCATGCATAAATACATGTCGTTTGTTTTTAAAATAATGGATAATGGATACTCTACATATGGCTCTGCAACCTGCTCTTGTCACTTAACGTGTCTTTGATAACTTCCCATATTTCACATTTCTTTTGGTGAACAATTTTAGGGATAATATAATAATGGCTTAGGGATACCAAACATACATATACCTCTCTGGTCCATAAATAAGAGAAGTCGTTAGAAAATTCTGCAGACTTCAGGACTTTTCATGAGTGTCATAAATGTCACCGGTGAGATTAAAAGCTCAGCTACTAACTGTGAATGTTAGGATTCTCATATGAGTCACACGGGGAAAAAGTTGTAAAAATATGAATCTAAGACAACTGAGTTTCTAGGCCATAATGAGCCACATTGTAAAAAATGTGGATCAAGGTGCAAAGCTATGGATTAAAAAAATACCAAGATTGTGTGTATTCTGAATTGCAACAAAATGGGATGGAGAAATAATAGTTATTCACCATTCTAAGTGTTTTGTGTATATTTATCACTTAATACTGACACAAATTAGTCATACTCTTCTCTAACTTGTCCCCTCATTGCATGACTCCAGTCAAACTAACATCTTCAGGACTTTGCGTGTGCTAATTCCTCAACCTGGAATGCTCTTCCCACAGAGATGCATAGCTCCTGTCTTTACTTCACGTACTTTGTTATTGTCACCTGTTTTAAAGCACTGCACAAAATAACACTCCTATCCTTGTAGCACTCACTACCCCTTTACTCCACTTGCTTTTTTCCATGCAACTTATGACTATCAAACATATTTGCTCCTCTTTTCCTTGGATAAAAAAAAAAAAATGAGAAACTCCTAGTGGTTCAAAGTGACCTCTGCAGTGAAGTCTTACTTTCTAGGGGGGAATGATCAACCTCAGAGGGGCTGGGGTCTACCTCCAGGACAGCAATGGTGGCCACAGCTGTATTTTTCAAATTCTTTCTTTTGTAGCAATTTGGCTTTAAGAAGGACACTCAGCATATTGGTAGGCAGCAACACTTAAGAGTGCCTAAGCACAGTGACCTGGAGATTCACAGTCTCTGATGGGCTGAGAAACCTCCTCAGTTTTCTTAGGGAGAGTGGGAACAAAATACTCCTTTCTCTTTTCTTTTTCATTAAACACTGATTACTTTAATTGATTAATTTAATTAAGCTTTAATGCATTCACCAGTCTCCAAGAGTAGAATTCCTTATACCCTATAGGGTCAGGGGACAAACTGCAACAGCAGCCGGGCAGGCAACATCTAAGAGGTTTGCCTTTGAAGCAACATTTAAGCCTTTTAGGTTCCATGGCTTCCGTGAGGAGGGCACCCCGTGTCGCATCACTATAGTTCCCCAGGTGATACAGTGCCCAGATTTTTTCCAGAAATGCCCTCTAAAAGAGCAATCCAGTGCAATAATTAGCTTATGGGGAGAAAAGAACCCAATCTGACTGAATGACTCTTCCACTGATTTCAGTGTTGTTGAGTCAGTGAATCAGAATTGCCTCCAACACATCCTTCTGGAAGAAGACTCTCCCCACTCTCTTCAAGGATACTTTGCCTTGCAGGTTAGCCAGTCAACCTCATCTCTCCTTCCTGGGCACGGGTTAGGGCATCAAACAGTACCCAATGGATCCAGTTATATATCCCAGAGGTGGCTTATCCTTCCCTAAAACTAAATGAATCCAGGTATATCATAGAGGCATATACCTTAGAAATCCTCTTACAATTTAGGTTGGAACACCCATACATCATATGGCAGACACAGATAAATCCATGACAACTAAAGCACAAGCATCAGCCATGGCTTCCCAGGGAGCATTTCTGGTGAATCCAGTTAATAAGTCAAGAACAAGCTAGGGGCATGCACCTTCATCAAACACCAAGTCACCCTGTTCATTGCACCACTGTCTCAACTGCACCCACAGAATTTTAATTTATAAAGGTGACTTGGTAACAACAGAGAGAGGTCAGTGACACTGAAAGAAGAGTTTATTACTTACTGTTTAAGAAGAGGAGGCATGCCACATAATGCAGGGCTACATGAAGAAGCATCAACTGTAGTCAGAAAGTGGAAAGAATAAAGGGAGAGCTTGGTCCAGAGCCTTTATTACTATAGTGGTGGGAAATTGTCAGGTGAGGACATTCTCTATTGGGCAGGGAATGAAATTCAAACGTTGGGGTTTGTGGTTGGAGGATTTATAAAATGATTTTTAAGGGTGGACCACAAGGGAGATGTAAACAACTTTGACTATTAGTTTGGCCCTGCAATGTTGTGATTTATCAGAAATATGTATTTGGTCATTCAGATTACCAAATGTATATTTCTCATATACATTTGGTCTTTATCCACAGTTCCTGGCTCACAGCTCCCAAAACCCAGGTGCTTGGGAAAGCACCTAAAGATGGGGGTTGGAGCAAAACATGATTAGAAGGTTGGAACTTTCAGTCCCACTCCATGACCTCGGGGGAGGGGAGAGGGGATGGAAGTTGACTCAGTTGTCAGTGGCCAATGATTTAATCAATCACACCTATGTAATGAAGCCTCCATAAAATCTCAAGAGAATGGGGTTCAGAGAGCGTCTGGGTTGGTGAACACGTGTGGGTGCTGGAAGAGCAGCACACCTAAACAGAGCATGGGAGGTCCTCACCCTTTCCCCATGCCTTGCCTTACGCATCTCTTCCATCCGGCTGCTCCCAAGTTATATGTAAAATGTTTCTCTGAGTTCTGTGAGCCACTCTAGAAAATCAACCAAGCCCAAGGAAGAGATAGGAACCTCTGATCTATAGCCAGTGGTCAGAAGTACAAGTGACAACCTGGACTTATGACTGGTTTCTGAAGAGGGGGTGTGGAGCAGGACTAACCACAGCCTTATGGGACTGAGCCCTTAACCTGTGGAATCTGATGCTATCTCCAGACAGAAAGTGTCAGGATTGAATTGAATTGTGGGACACCCAGATGGTATTCTGAGAATTGCTTGTTGGTGTGGGGAAGCCTCCACATACACATGTTGGAATTGGGTCCAGGAACCTAATGTAAGCCCTGTGACCAATGGATGACAAGTCATCAACTACAAAATCTATAAAAGTTGATTAGAACATAGAAGATCCAGTGAAAAGCATTTTAAATAATAGTCATTAATTACCTCATATTCCAAGAGCTCTGAAGGTAAAGAAATTCCAGAAATGGCTCTGAAATACCACCAAGGTCAAGGTCCCTCTATCTTATTACTCTGCCATCCAAAACAAGCCTCAGCATGTTGATTTCTTCCCTCACATTTGTCCTATTCATGCTCACAAAATTACTGCTATATCTCTAGGGCTCACATTCTTGTGTTGCCTCTAGTACATGTTTTCATTGGACAACTTCATTGCCAGAAATATAAAAATCTGGTTAGCAAGGCAAATGGTGTGAATGATTGCTGAATAGGCAACCAGTGGTACCTGCTATAACCAATGTGCCTGAATTGTATCCCTATCACCAAGTAGTTTTCAATGCCTGAGGATCTAGATGATCTAATCTTTGGATAAGGGATAAGGACGGTGAAAATGAAATTGTCTTCCATGTACTTAAGATGATGAAGTCCATAGAGCTATATTTGAAACAGAATCCTAATTCCTTTTCTAAAATGGTATACAGAATGTGTGAAATTGTTAAAATTTAGATTTTTTTGCCTGAATTTACATGACAAAATAATTAATTGGGTTACTTCATTGAGAGCCACAAGAAGTAGTAAATTTGATGTCAGAAAGAGAAAATACAGTTTAGTGGATTAATTTTTTCAGTCTTGACCAATAATATTAAATAAAGGATTATCCTGAGTAATAAAAGGATGCTAAAAGCAGTTTAGATTACTATCATGAGGTTTTAAATGAGTTCCCATCTATAATTAACTTGGAAATCTACTATAATTTTTGTCTCTTGTTCAGGCATGCCATATTCCCCCTAGACTGTGAGATTTTGTTTGTTTAATGCTATCTTTCCATAAGGGCCCAAAACAGTAACTTGTATAATTTATATACTTGTATATCATCCAGAGAGATGATATTTTCAGTAGGAATGATTCCCTCATTGTAAGGATTTAATGGGGTTTATTAAATGAGAATGTAGATTAATAGAAACTTTAAGAACACTTTCCTCTGAAACTTGCATAGAAAAGAAAGTCAGAAGAGACGTTTAATCATCTTCAAAGAAATAAAACAGTCACTTAGCTCCACAGCAGGGAGAAATGCCTTCCCCCACAAAAACGTCTACATTTAAATGTAAAACCATATAGCATTTCAATTCTTGAGAACTGCTCAAAAAATACTGAGTGCCATAGGAAAAAGTGAGTCCTATCCTAACTTAAAACAGTTCATATGCCAAAATTTACAAGAAGAGAAAAGGTAAAACTCAATTTAAATTTCTACTCGTTGTTTCAACATAGTTGCTCTGTTATGGCCCAAAATATTCCAACAGCTATTACACCACTGGTATAGAATGCAATATGCCCTTTATGCAAACCGTCTGTTGATGAATAGCAAATGGAGGAAAATTGAAGACAAATTTTAAGAACAATGAAAAGGAGTGTAGTTGTTTCATACTAAGTGTAATGGGTTTGTATCACATATTTAGAGTGTATCAGTTAGAGTCCAATGACAAAAACAAAACCTATATTAGGCATTTAAAGAAAATAGAACTGAGGATTCTGATCAAGATGGCAGAGTAGGAGGACGTGGAACTCACCTCTCCCCACAAACACATCAAAAATACATCTACATGTGAGTAATTCTCACTGAAAATGAACTTGAGACTGGTAGAAAGACTCTTATACAACCAAGGCTATAAGAAAGATACACACAGAATTGAGTAGGAAGGGAAGAAAAGTGATCAGGTCAGGACCTGTACTGCTGGGAGGGGACACAGAAGAGAAAGGGGATCCTCCCTGGGAGGGGGCAGTTTGAGCCACATATTGGATGCCCCAGCCCTGGGGTGCAAGAATGGGAAGACAAGTCCCCTTAGCTGGTTAGAAAACCAGTGGGACTAACAGGAGGACTGTAAGAAATCTAGACTCCACTCCATTACTGGCACTTATGGAAGCAGCACATCTAGGAAGCAGTCTAGGACTCTGACTGGAGCCAGGGCCACCACAGCCCTGGAGCAAGGGTACCAGTGCTAGGAGGGGGGAGAGTGCACACTTAGATGGAATGGAGCCAACTCAGACCTGACCCCCAGGGCTTCTGCTCCAGCAAATTGGGACCCACCCCCAATACAGTGGTGCAGGCCACTGAGCAGAGGAGAAGACCCAGCTCATACCTGGCTCTGGCTCTAGCCCCTCCATCTCCAGCCCCATCTCCTACCAAGGTGGTAGTTGCTGGAACACCCTGGGGAAAGATATGAATCATGCCCACATCAGATTCAGCTCTCCCACTAAAGCCACTGAGCACATACAGACTGTATAAGGATGGTTCCACACAAGAATATTCCTTCAAGAGCACAAAGGTAACTATTTCACCTAATTTCATAGAGACAGAGAGAGTTAAGCAAAATGAGAAAACACAGGAATTTTTTTCAATTGACAGAACAAGAGAAACCCCCTGAAAAAACAACTAATGGAACAAAAATATATAATTTACCAGATAAAGAGTTCAAAGCATTGGTCATAAGAATGCTATTAGGGAAAAGAATAGATGAACACAGGGAGAATTTTAACAAGGAACAAGAACTGAAGAATACAATAACTGTGATGAAAAACATACTAGAAGGAATTAACAACAGACTAGGTGATATAGAAGAATGCACAAGTGATCTGGAAGATAGAATATTAGAAATCACCCCATCAGAACAGCAAAAAGAAAAACAAATATTAAAAATGAGAACAGATTAAAAGTCCTCTGAAACAATGTTAACTGTACCAAGATTCACCTTATAGGGGTTCCAGAAGGAGAAGAGAGAGAGAAAGGGGTTGAAAATGTATTTTATGAGATTATGGCTGAAAACTTCCTGAACCTGAAGAAAGACACAGATATCCAGGTATAGGAAGCATAGAGGGTCCCAAACAAGATGAACCCAAACAGACCAACACCAAGACATATCATAATTAAAATGGCAAAAATTAAAGATAAAGATAAAATTTAAAGGTAGCAATAGAAAAACAGAGTCATATACAAGGGAACCCCCATAAAGTTATCAGCTGATTTTTCTGCAGAAACTTTGCGGGCCAGAGGAATTGCCATGATATATTTAAAGTGCTGAAAGGGGAAAAAAAACCCCTGCAATCTAGGATACTCTACCCCACAAGACTATCATTTAGAATTAAAGGAGAGATAAAGAAGTTCTCAAACAAGAAAAACTAGTACTATTCAACAATACTAAACCTACCCTAAATGTTAAAGGGTCTTCTCTAAGTGGAAAAGAAAAGCCTATAACAAGAAGTAAGTATCAATAGGAAGGAAAAATCCCACTAATAAAGGCAAATGTATAGTAAAGGCTGAGAATCAACCATTTAAATAAACTAGTACAAAGATTAAAAGATAAAAAAATAAAAAGTAAAATCAACTATAACTACAATAACAATAAAGGGATAAACATGAAGATGTAAAATGTGATATCAGAAACCCAAAATATGAAGGAGAGGAGTAAGAAAAATGTAGATTGAACTTAAATGACCACAAGTTTAAGTATGAGTATGAATATATGAATGCCATGGTAACCATGAATCAAAAACCTACAATAAATACACAGAAATTACAGAGAAAGGAACACAAACATACCACTAAAAAATCATCAAACCATAAGGGAAGAAACTAAAAGAAGAAGAAAAGAACAGATAAAAACCACAAAAACACCCAGAAACCAAGTAACAAAATGGCAATAAGTACATACCTATCAATAATCACTTTAAATGTCAATGGACTAAATGCTCCAATCAAAAGATCTAGGATGGCCAATTAGATGAAAAAATAAGACCCATCTATGTGTTTCTTACAAGACACTCACTTCAGAGCTAAAGACACACACACAGACTAAAACTAAGAGGATGGAAAAATATATTTCATGAAAATGGAAACGACAAGAAAATGGGGGTAGTAATATTCATATCAGACAAAATAGACTCTAAAACAAATTCTATAACAAAAGACCAAGAAGAAAACTGTATAATGATAAAGGGATCAATACAAGATGAGGATAGAACACTCATTAACATATATGCACCCAATACAGGAGCACCTAAATATTTAAAGCAAATACTAACAGACATAAAGAGAGAAATTGACAATAATGTAATAATACTAGAGGACTTTGACATCCCACTTCCATCAATGGACAGATCATCCAGACAGAAAATCAATAAGGAAACAGTGGTCTTAAAGGACACATTAGACCAGCTGAATGTAATAGATACCTACAGGACTTTCCATCCAAAAAGAGCAGAGTACACATTCTTCCCAAGTGCCCAGGAAATATTCTCCAGGATACATCACATGCTAGGAATAAAACAAGTCTCAACTAATTTAAGAGGATAGAAATTATATCAAGAATTTTTTTTTACAACAATGGTATGAAAGTGAAATCAATTACAGAAAGAAAAATGGGGAAAACAGAAACACATGGAGACTACACAACATGTCACTATAAAAAAAAAAAAACAGTGGGTCAATGAAGAAATCAAAGAGGAAATCAGAAAATACCTCAAGACAAATGAAAATGAAAACACAAAATCTATGGAACGTAGCAAAAGCAGTTCTAAGAGGGAAGTTTATAGTGACACAGGCCTACGTTAAGAAACAAGAAAAATCTCAAATAAACAACCTAACCTACCATCTAAAAGAATTAGAAAAAAGAAGAACAAACAAAGCCCAAAGTCAGTAGAAGGAAGGAAATAATAAAGATCAGAGAGGAAATAAAATAGAGACCAAAAACAAAAATATACACACACACAACACACAATAGAAATGATCAATGAAACCATACACACACACACACACACACACACAACACACAATAGAAATGATCAATGAAACCAAGAGATAGTTTTTTAAAAGATAAATTAAACTGATAAACCTTTATCTAGGTTCATCAAGAAAAAAAGGGAGAGGATCTAAATTAACAAAATAAGAAATAAAAGAGGAGGAATACCAATATCACCAATATCACAGATACAAACAATCATATAAGAATACTACGAACAGTTATATGGCAACAAATTGGACAACTCAGATGAAATGGACAAATTTCTAAAAGTATACACTATATTATGCACTAATAATGAACTATCAGAAGGAGAAAGCAAGAAAATAATCCCATTTAAAATCACATCAAAAAGAATAAAATACCTAGAAATAAACCTAACCAGGGAAGTGAAAAACCTGTATTTGGGAAACGGTAAAACATCGATGAAAGAAATTAAAGATGATGCAAAGAAATGGAAAGATAGCCTGTATCTACAAAAATATTCAATCACTATGTTGTACACCTGAAATTAATATTGTAAACCAACTACACATAAATAAATAAGTAAGTAAATAAGGACTTTGCAAAAAACAAAAATTTACTATAGGGGATTGATTACACAGGTGTTGGAAGACTTAAAATGCAAAAACACAAAGATAATAACTGTAGAAAATGACTGCCACTGCCTTGGATTAGGAAAGAAAATGTAGGAGTTTAGATTTATCAGAACCTAGTACTTCAAAAAAGGAGCCTCACAAATGTGGGGCTCAGATTTATGAGAAAGGGATACTACCCAGTATCTCAGGAGCTCAAGGAAGAAGCTTGTGGTGCTAGAGATTCTCTCCTCTTTTCCTCTAACCGCTATCCTTTTTCTCTTCTTTTCTTTCCTTGTCATTATTCACTAAATACAATAAATTATTTGGGAAAATTAATCTCAATGTGAAATCTTTAGAATACTATATCAATTTTTAAAATCAACCTCATTTGATTCATTACAACTTTTATCTTTGAGGACATCCAGCACTCAATCAACCTTAAAGAGTTATCCCTTGCATCTAGCTATCTCAAATGAGATCCTGATTTTCCTTTTCCCATCCATGCTTTCACTCCACATGTACACAAATCTGCTTCAACAGATGTGTTCCCCATCTCAGTAATTGTTGCTTCCATTCTTCCCATTGCTCATACCTAGAAACTTGGAGTTACTCTTGTCTCCTCTTTTTATCTTATACTCTAGATCTAACCTATTTGAAAATCCTACAGCTTCTATCTTCAAAATATATGGGAACTCTGCTCAATATTCTGTAATAACCTAAATGGGAAAAGAATCTGAAAAAGAATAGCTACAAGTACATGTATAAGTGAATCACTTTGTTGTACATCTGAAACTAATACAACATTGTTAATCAACTATACTCCAATATAAAATAAGTTTATATATATATTCAGACTCATGACACTTCTTATACCACTTTCATTGCTACATCAAAACTATCACCTGTGTTCTGGTTTACTGTAGTGATTAGGTCATTTCCTTGATTTCATCCTTACCCTGCTATAGCAGAGTGATTCCTTCAACATGTAGAGCAGATTACATCTGTCCTCTGCTCAAAACCTATCCCTTTCATTCAGTATAAAAGGCAGTCTTTGCAATACCTACAGGTCCTGTATTTTCTGGCTCCTCATTGCCTTGCTGATCTTATTTGCTATTTTCACTCCCTCTGTTCTAGACACGTCTAATTTTTGTTATTTCTCAAACCCATCTTACATGCTCCCACCTCACCTTCAGGGCTTTTCATTTGCTTCCTTTTGCTGGAAAAATCAACCTCTCCTAAATATCTACATGCCTTACACTACTGCTTCCTTCAAGCAGTATATATTATACAGTAATATAACCTTGCCATCATTATTAATAAGCAATTATGGAATGTGCATTTTATACAAACAAATTAAACAATTAATTTAATTAACAATTAAATTTTTAAAAAACCCTTTCCTTGAAGTGCTAATAAAGGATGTGTAATTAATGTGTTCTACTGGGGAATTTTGGCTTAATCATATTCACCTTTGAGGAATAAATCAATAATTATAAATTAATTTTTTCCCATGCAGAATATTGGAATCAGCAATTAAAACAAAGGAAAAATAAAAATAGTTTATTGGAAATTAGGCTCAAGGGATAAAATACTTTTATAAGACATAATTCTTTTATTCTATGGAATTCTATGGGTGTGGAAGTAAGTTTAAACCTAAAGGTGATATCAAACAGATATACACAGGTAGAATGATATGCTTTGTTGAAATATAACTCACATACCATACAATTCACCCACTTAAAGTATTCAATGTTTTTTAGAATATTCAGAGTTCAGACTGAGAAATAGCCATGCACAATATGTATATCAAATATTCAACCATAAACAAAATCAATTTTACATTTTCATAATCTCAGAAAAGAAACCCCGTAGACATTAGGGGTCATTCTCATTCCTTGCAATTCCCTCGGGTCAAGGGAAACACTAATCTACTTTTTATCTCTGTATATTTACCTATTCTAGACATTTCATACAAATAGAATCATACAATATGTGATCTTTCATAAATGACTTAAACTTAGCATACAGTTGTCAAATTTCATCCATGTTGTAGCATTCATTCTTTTATTGTTGAATAATACTCCATTGTGTGTATATACCATAGCTCATCTATTCACCAACTGGGCTAATGAGTTGATTCCAGTTTTACCTATTATGAATAATGTTGCTATAAACATGCTTCCATACCTCTATCATATATATGAAATTGCTGTGTAACTCTGTGTTTAACCTTTTGAGGAATTGCTACACTGTTTTCTAAAGTTGATACACTATTTCTAAAGTTGATATACTATTTTACCTTCTGGGGAGAGCAGTGTATAAGGGTTCCAATTTCTTCACATTTTCACCAACATATTTAATTGTCCATATTTTTTATTACAGTCACCCCAATGGATGTGAAGTGATATTCTATTGTACTTTTGATTAGAATTCCCCCAATGATTAATGACGTTGAGCATCTTTTCATGAGGTTGTTGGCCACTTGACTATCTTTTTTGAACAACTGCTATTCAGATCCTTTGTTCATTTTTAATTGGATTGTCGTTTTACTATTGAGATGAAAGATTTCTTTATTTATTCTAGATACACATCTCTTATCAGGGATACGATTTGCACATTTTTTTCCCATTCTGTGAGTTGTCTTTTCAATTACTTGATGATAGCCTTTGAAACATCAAAACATAATGAAGTACAACTTATCTGTGTTTTTCTTTTGTCTCATGCTTTAGTGTCATATCTAAGAAGGTTTTACCTAACCCAAGATCATGAATAATTATTTCTATAATTTCCTCTAAGAGTTTTATACTTTTAGCTTTTACATGAGTCTATAATCTATTTTGAGTTAATTTTTTTTTATGGCATGAGAAAAGGGTCCAATTTCATTCTTTGTATGTGGATATCCAACTGTCCCAGAACGATTTGCTGAAAAGACATTTTTCTACTGAATCACCTTAGAATTAGTGTCAAAAATCAATTGACTATAAATGTGAGGGTCTATTTGTGGATCATCAACTCTATTCCACTGATCTTAGGCCAGTATCAGACAACCTTAATTATGGAAACTATATAACAGGTTTTCACGTAGTGTGGCTCTCAAGTTTTCTGATTCCGTGCTTATCATGATTTTAGTTCTTCCAGGCATTGTTGAAAGGGGGTAATTGAAGTCTCCAAATGTTATTATTATAGTTATTGTATGAGCTCTTGTTAAATCTACCTATATGTAATTATTATTTCTCCCTTTAATTATGTCAGTTTTTACTTCATGTATTTTGGAGCTCTGTTGTGTGTAAATATAATTGTAAATCCTTCTGATATACTGCTATAAATACATAGATTTAGTATTCTATTCTTCTTTATCTCTGGGGAGATTTTTGTTTTAAAGTCTATTTTATCTTATTCTAATATAATCACTCCAGCTTTCCATAGTTGCTATTTGCACAATATACCTTTTTCCATCCTTTTAATTTCAATCTATTTGTATCTTTGAATACAAAGTCTGTGTCCTGTAGACAGCACATGTTGGATCTTTTTTTTAAAATACAGGCTGACAATCTGTGCCCTTTGATTGGATTGTTTAGTCCATTCACTATTAATGTTAATACTGATATAGTTGGAATTACATCTGCCATTTTACTTTTTGTTTTCGTTGGTTCTTATTTTCCTGTTTCTTTCCATGTCATAATTTTTGGTTAAAAATTGGACATTTTAAGTAATATTTTGCACAAACTGAACATATACCGACACACATGCTTCCAGGATTTGTTATTTTCTTATTTCTTACTTGTATAGTGAATTGACTGTACTAGTTAATTGAGTGATGTCTATTTCCCCCACAGTGTGAAGGCTCTCAGGTCACTCCTCAGCACAGCCTTGAGCGTGAATGCAGTCACCCTGGGGTAATAGTGGTTTTAACAGGATCTTCTCTAACTGTCTATCTTCTTGACCTCTCTATGAAGCTGCTTGCCTCTACCGGCATCACATCCAGCTATTTGGCCCTGCTAATTGCCAAATGATTACCCTACTGCCTTCAACAATGCCCTGGGTATACAATGTCCTTGGTCTGCAGTCTAATCCAATTAAATTTGGAGCTCTTTTCAGTGGTAGTTTTTGAGGCCAGTAATTAGTGTTTGTTTTAAATGCAGGAAGGCTCTTAGTTATCTCTCTTCTCAGTTCTCTACGGTAAACTATCTGGCCCATAGTTTAGCTTTTTGCTCTTATGAAACTACCCACCTTCTTCTAATTGTTTATCATCAAAATCTCCATTGTTTTCTAGAGCACCCTTAGGCTTAAATTTCCCAAATTTCTGTTCCAAATAAAGTGAACTCTTTTAGGGAGAGCCTTAGAGTTAGCTGTCTGTTCTTATTACCTTTGTCTCAAACTGGGCAAAATCTCTGAGCCACTGCTCTGGAGCTCGGGGCAGGGACAATGGCCAACTTTCTAAGTGACACTTTTGCTTTACTAGCAGAGTTTTAGGTGGAGGAAGTAGCCTCTGGTCTTCTCAGATTGCTTCTCCTAGTGTGGAACCTCTGCCCTATGAGCAAGCTGGGGTAAGGGTGCTCAGGGCTCTAGTATTCTCAGCCTACCCCTTGGCGTAGAACCTCTGCCCTATGAATGAGAACTGGGTGGAGGAAGGGAGACTCCAACCCCTCAGCCGCTCTTGCCTGGAACAGAGTCTCTGCAACATGGATCTGGGAAGGAATGAGAAATGCTGGTGACCTGTTCCTCCAGGGGAGATATCATGGGAGAGTAAGTCCCATCCCCTTGGCCATATCTGTTCCCAGTGAAGCTGCCATTATACTCAGCTGGAGGAGAGAAAGCTTGCCATGGCTCAAGTGCCACAGACTGTGACTGTCCTTACAAAAATTTTCTCAAATAAATGACTGTTCTTAAAATAATGTTCACCATTTATGGTTGTTTCACTGGATAGCAAGTCCATGGAGCTCCTCATGCCACCATTCCAGAAGAATAATTACCAACAGTCTTTTGGCATTTGTTCCATATGTGTTGTGATCAAATCTATCTATTTCCAGTGACACAGTGATGGTCTAGCCCTCAACCACATTATTGAATCATGCTCACAGGAACTTCCCAGGTGCCCAAGACTTGTAGATAAGCCTTGCTTTAAAAAATAATAATAATAAAAAAAAATAAAAACAAAACAAAACAACAACTACATCAAAAACCAAACAAAAAAAAACTAGAATCTCTTGGAGCATAATAAATGTTGAATTGAAGCAGTTGGGAGAGAAACTGCTCTGACAAGTCATTTCCTTATTTTTTTTTAAACAGAAGAGAATTATACAAATGAAATACTGAAAAACATCCTGCAGAGTGGCAATCTTTTTTTTTTGCTGTACGCGGGCCTCTCACTGTTGTGGCCTCTCCCATTGCAGAGCACAGGCTCCAGGGCTCCAGACGCGCAGGCTCAGTGACCATGGCTCACGGGCCCAGCCGCTCCACGGCATGTGGGATCCTCCCAGACAGGGGCACGATCCCGTGTCCCCTGCATCGGCAGGCGGACTCTCAACCACTGTGCCACCAGGGAAGCCCCAGAGTGGCAATCTTTAACTGCAACCCACAACTGTCTAAACCTATCTGTGACAGGCAAAGACTAAGACATCCACATGACTGGCAGTATTTATCATGCAAAGAAATACTGAGATTAGCCAGATGACAACAGCCATTTTCCAAAAGAGGTATTTAACTCCTCCAAGATTTAACAATAATGAATAAATTTATCAAGCTGAAATTTTACAAATCCTGGGTTGTGATGATTTCTTAAAGAAGTGGAGTGTGTTTCATAGACTGTGTTTCCTTGACCGGTTGCTCTTAAACCAGACCTATGAATCATTTTGAGGAGCCAAAGGGGTTAAAAATAGAGTGTTGCAACCTCTACTTGCTGCCCATATTACAGACTTTGTATTTGTATTGGTGAAAAGTAAAGCCATTGAATTCTAAATCCAACGTACAGAGCTAAAAATAACTCAAAGTGCATTTCTGCTCAAATAGGCAAGTAAAATTGGCACAAAAACAAAGACAACTATTTCAAACAATGCATTAATTCTAGCAATTCTGAATGGTCATACATTCTCAACTGTGAGAGCTTATACTACTCATCTTTCTAGGACAAGAAGACAGCATTCTCAAACATAATATAAGCAGTGGGATTCTGTATACCATTATCTCATTCAAGGCCTGCAAAAATTTAGACTTTTGATGAGGACTCCAGAATGTTATGCAACATAAATTGATTTTTCAGGAGAAGAAAAAGTTTATAAACTGACTTAGCACATCCATAGACAGGCAGCTGTTTTTTTCAGTTGGATCCCAGATGCCCTGACAAATAAAATAGAATCTGGGGAGAAGGGATGCCTCCTTAAACTTATTTTAATATGTGTTTCTCTACTTTAAATTATGGGAGTTTGGGATTGACATATATACATTTCTATATTTAAAATAGTTAACCAACAAGGACCTGCTGTAGAGCATAGGGAACTCTGCTCAATATTCTGTAATAACCTAAATGGGAAAAGAATTTGAAAAAGAATAGATACATGTATATGTATAACTGAATCACTTTGCTGTACACCTGAAACTAACACAACATTGTTAATAAACTATACTCCAATATAAAATAAAAATTTTTTAAAAAACATAAAAAAATAGTCACTTGAAGGTAAAAAAAAAATTATACTGTGATAAACTGCAAGAATCTTTTCAGTAAAAACATTTCAATTGCAAACAAGCAGCCACTTCATGTAATCTGTACTGATAGGCAATCTTCAGAAGGGCTTCATGAGGGCTTTTTTCACAGTTAAAACAAATTAATGGGAAATCTAACCCCTCCAAAGGAAGTTTGAGGAGGAAAAGGGACATTTCTTTTCTTTAAAAAATAAATTATTTGAGTTCCTTACTTAGATTCATGGACAATATTTTGGGAATAGATCAGACTCATGATTCTTTCATTAGTTTTAAAAAGATTTAAATTATTCTCTACCTGTGTCTTTGTGTGAAAGAGCTGGAAACTGTAACAAACATAGTTTTTGTTTTGTTTTGTTTTGTTTTGTTTTGGTACGCGGGCCTCTCACTCTTGTGGCCTCTCCCGTTGCGGGGCACAGGCTCCGGACGCGCAGGCTCAGCAGCCACGGCTCACGGGCCTAGCCGCTCCGCGGCATGTGGGATCTTCCCGGACCGGGGCACGAACCCGTGTCCCCTGCATCAACAGGCGGACTCTCAACCACTGCACCACCAGGGAAGCCCACATAATTTTATTTAATAGCAAATAATGGCCCTTTGTCTGTTTGATGTAGAGCAGTGGTTGAATTTCTCTACTCAACAATATAAATCTTAGCTTTTATTATCAGACACAAAAGCTTCACCGAAAACCCAAATACAGGAGTTCAGTGTTTGGATGTTCCCTTTACAACTAGCAGGAAAAAGAAAATTGCATTAGGACAACCATTAACTTTTCAGAGAACTGAGAGAAAATGGGCTCATTCAGACTTTCTTTATCAAAACTTCTTTCACAGAAGTATGTTAAAGAAACTTTCTAAACCTTAACTAAAGACTTCAGAAACTGACTTAATTAAAGGGAATGAATCTAGGCCTAGATTCACAGGTAATTCTTCCAGGGCTTACTTTTGGCACAATATTCAAGCAGGAGTGTTCTTTTTTTTTTAGTAGGAAGGCAACTTAACATCATAGAAACAGCACTGGCATTTACTATGGACTGATTTGTGTGTCCCCAAAATTCATGTTAATGCCCAAATCTTAAATATGATAGTGTTTGGAGATGGAGCCATTGGGAGATAATTTGGTCATTAGGGTGGAGCCCTCATGATAGGATTGGTGCCATTATAAGAGACAGATTTATTCTCTCTCTCTAATTCTCTCTCTCTCTCTCTCTCTCTCTCTCTCTCTCCCTTTCTCTCTTGCTTTGCCATAGCAGGACAAATTAGAAAACACCCATCGGTAAGCCAGGAAGAGAGTCCTCACCGGGAACCAGATTGACTGGAACCTTGATATTGGACTTTCCGGACTCCAGAACTGTGAGATATACTGCCTGTTGCACAGTTTATGGTATTTTGTTATAGCAACCCCAATGCACTAATACAGTGTTGGACCCCAAAACATTTTAATTTAAATTCCAGCTAGGCTCCTTACTAGCTGCATGATCTTGGGCAAGTAACTTTATCTCTCTGAACCTTAATTTTTTCATTGTTGAAATGGAACAATAAGTTTTTCCATGTTTAAATTAATTTGCTGCACATATGTAAATTAGCAAAATACTTGCTGTATACTAGTTGATCAGCAAATTTTAGTTTTCTTCCCTTGCTTATTAACATTTTCAACCTCTCTCATTATACCTCCATTCAGAAGCCTCCTCTTCTACCTTTATTCATTCTGTCTTTATTCAGGAGACAGTACAGTCAACTGCTGATGGCATAACAATTATTAGTAGAATTACGTGTTATATGTTCCAGATACATACTTACTTTTGAATAGTAGCCTCTGAAACAATGGCTAAAACACAAGCAACGATGGGCATTTTTAAATGGGTCAGTTTTAAATGCATAGAGAAAAGCCACTGAGTCCAAAACATCAAACAGTCATTAGAATCATTAATGTTTATTACCTAAGTTGAATATAAGAACAACCAAACTTGGGTGGAAAATATATATAAATCCTCTCCTATACACGACACAAAATTCTTCCTTTACAAAATGCACATGGACACTATTGTGTTCTATAAGACCTTACAGAAATTGACCTTGACAATTTCTTTGACTCATGCTGACCATACTCCAGCTACTAGTCTTCTGGTTGTCCTTTTTCTTTTTAACATCTTTACTGGAGTATAATTGGTTTACAATGGTGTGTTAGTTTCTGCTTTATAACAAAGTGAATCAGCTATACATATACATATATCCCCATATCTCTTCCCTCTTGTGTCTCCCTCCCTCCCACCCTCCCTATCCCACACCCCTAGGTGGTCACAAAGCACCAAGCTGATCTCCCTGTGCTATGCAGCTGCTTCCCACTAGCTATCAGTTTTACATTTGGTAGTGTATATATGTCCATGCCACTCTCTCACTTTGTCCCAGCTTACCCTTCCCCCTCCCCGTGTCCTCAAGTCCATTCTCTAGTAGGTCTGTGTCTTTATTCCCATCCTGCCCCTAAGTTCTTCATGACCTTTTTTTTTTTTTTTAGATTCCATATATATGTGTTAGCATACCGTATTTGTTTTTCTCTTTCTGACTTACTTCACTCTGTATGACAGACTCTAGGTCCATCCACCTCACTACAAATAACTCAATTTCATTTCTTTTTATGGCTGAGTAACATTCCATTGTATATATGTGCCACATCGTCTTTATCCATTCATCTGTTGATGGACACTTAGGTTGCTTCCATGTCCTGGCTATTGTAAATAGTGCTGCAATGAACATTGTGGTACATGGCTCTTTTTGAATTATGTTTTTCTCAGGATATATGCCCGGTAATGGAATTGCTGGGTTGTATGGTAGTTCTATTTGTAGTTTTTTAAGGAACCTCCATACTGTTCTCAATAGTGGCTGTACCAATTTACATTCCCACCAACAGTGCAAGAGGGTTCCCTTTTCTCCACACCCTCTCCAACATTTATTGCCTGTAGATTTTTTGATGATGGCCATTCTGACTGGTGTGCTTCTGGTTGTCCTTTAAGCACATCAGGCTCATTCACTTTTAGGGCCTCTACACTTACTCTTCTCCAAGGGCTTTTCTTGGCATCCACATGATTATTATTCAAGTCTGCTCTTTTCCTTCCTTCCTTCATTCAACAAATATTCACAGCATGCCCATTATGTGCCAGACACTGTCATAAATCCCTGAGTTTATGCAACTTACTTTCTAGTGGAGGAGATAGACAATAAGCAATAATCATATAAGTAAACTTTGTAACATATTAGAAGATGATAAGTGCTTTGCCAAGGAAATCAGGTTAAGGCAATCAGAATTGGAGGGTTACAATTTTGATCACTGAAAGAGTGACATAAGCAAAGACTCGACAGAGATGAGAAAATAGACATTCAGATCTCTGAAGAAAGAACATTGCAGGCAGGGGTATCAGCCAGCAGAAAGGCTTGAGGCTGGAATACAATGAGTAAAGGAAGTAAAATAGGAGATGAGGGATAATGGGGAAGTTGGGGAGACATAGGGATTCATGAAGGATGTAGGACAGAGAATTGATGTGATATGATTCACCACTTTAAAGAATCAACCTAGTTGTTGTGAGCAGAACAGATTAGAGTTTCTCAACTTTGGCATTATTGATATTTTGGAATGGATAATTCTCTGTTGGAGGTTGTCTTTGCTGAGAATCACAGCTGAAAACACTTAAGATTTAACATTATTTTTCCATCGCCTGAGCAAGCCATGTGTATACACTCTTTAACAAAGTTGGAATACTATGATTCTATGATGAAGATGGAAAGAGATGAAAACTGCATTTCGAGGGCTCAAACAAACTTGAGGCAAACCTTCCTGGTTAGAACGGGGAACGGGGGAAAGAAGGTAGCAAAGGTCTCTTTGGATATCTCCTTGACCAGTTTGCCCCACATTTTTACCCTCCTGTTATTTGTTTTAGTCACTTATATTCTATGGAGAGTTTCCTTGAGTACCTGGGTAATATTCTATTTCTGAGAAATAGTTCACATTCTATTCTACATTGAAATTGTAATTATTGCATTCACCTTACTTTCATAGATCAAGGCTAAACGTAGGGGTCTCTGAATTCAAATTAGTAAGGTTGGAGGAAGGATGCCAGTAATGGAAAAATCCATATTAAAGAAACAATCACCTGCTTATTATCCATAAGTGCAGTGACTCAGTACATCAGGGCCACTGGAGGCAAGGCCATTGAACACTATATTGTAGACTCACTATGCTGAAGTTCAAGTTCACAACATGAGTATGGGGACCCTAGAGAGGTTACCATTAACTGGGAATAAGAACTTGGGTTTTACTACCAATCTCCTTTCACAAGAATCATAAGAGATTGGAAGATGAGATTAATTCATTCATCCACTGAGAGCCCCCTTGTTCCAGGCAGTAAGTAAAGCACTGAGCAAAACCGAAGGTCTCGTATAGTTTACTGTGATTATTATGTAGGGGCTAAATCTAATCTCAGGAAACAAAGAAAGCCTACCCTGAAGGAAACATTTAAAATAAAATCTGTAAGTTGGGCGGGAGCTAAAAGGTGAAGGATGGGGTTCCAGAAGGAGAGATAATCAGAGGTCAGAATAGTCCTATGCCAGGGAATTGAAGGAACTTCATATGTTCTCTATAAATGAAAATTATTTTAGTGCTTATCATATGATCTTAATAAATTCACTTAATTGATCTCCTTCTAAAATGAAGGAAGTGGACAAATAAGCTTTAAACCCTCTCAGTTTAATCTTTATTAAGAGTCTATTAAGTACTAACAGGAGGATTCCTGGAACAGGGAGATACTCAGTAGAATTTGTAGCATAAATGAATTAATGAATGAATTCTTTCATCTCCCAATCTCTTGGGTTTATTGTGAAAAGAGATTGTAGTAAAACCCAAGATTCTTATTCCTAGCCTGTTACCAGCACTTGAAGCCTCTCTGGGATTGGCATGGTCATACTGTGAAGCTTGAAGTCAAGCATGAGGGAGTCTACAGTACGGTGGGGCTTTTCCTCAAGCATCTCACAGCACTTGACCTGGTGTTTTAAGGTACTGCCCAATGGACAATGGGCATTTCTTTCATGTGGATCTTTGCAGTATCAGCATCTTGCCTCCCAACCTTACTATTCTGAACCCAGACACCCATAAATTTAGCCTTGATCTATGAAATATACAGTGAACACAATGACTGCAAACAATTTCAATATAAAATGGAATGTGAAATGTTACCCAACAATAGACTGAAGATAAGAACTGTGCTTTTGTAGATTAACTTGACAATGTTATTAAAAAAAAGATTTGAATCACGGAAAGACTGGGGGCAGAAAAAATATATGATCCACTTGAATAACCACAGAGAGATAAAGAGAACCTGAACCTGAGAAAGTCACCAAAATGGAGGAGATGGGATAAATTTTAGTAAAATTGCAGAGCTGAAATCAATAGGACAGAACAACTGACTCACTATAAATTTGGAGGAAAATGGGAAATATACATTTTAATTGTATCAATTTGTTCTTTAGGTGGTGAAAAAATTAAGGCAGGTTTTAAAAATCTGCTTCTTACCACTCCTCACCACCTCCTAAATCCTCCCTTCACAGAAGTAGAAGGATTATTGAGGGGAAATTGTCTGGTTGTTCTCTTACATCAAATTAATTTTCTTCATCCCCCATATGCCAATCGTTACACAGACTGTTCTAAATTTTGATCTGGTGCATTATTGATGAGCTCTTAAAATGAGATTAGAACAAACTCTCCCACTCTCTTTCTGGAAAAAAAAAAACAACTTTATACAAAAATGAACTGGCAATTTTGACTAACATGAACCATCCAACAAATCAGTAAATCATATTTATGGCAGACTTTTCGCCAAACCTAATATTAGTTTATTAGATAAGTGTACTGGAGGACCTGCTGTATATACAGCTGTATGCTAGACAACTGACTTATTTGACATTTAATTAGATTTCTATTAGCACCCCATGACTAGCACTCTCAGGTTGTGAAAAAGGAAAAAAATTGCCCTTAACTAATTACTAAAGATGTCTCTTACTTATTAGTACCTCAGACTGGGCAGGTCTAAATTCCTCTCAGGAAAGAATTTTATAGTCTAGCACCTCTGTCTTTTGGAGTACATTGAGAGATTTTTCACTTCTCAATGTTATTTTTTATTCTTAGTTATTCCTTGTCAAAGTAGTTTTGTTTTTTTTTCATGTAATTCTCTGTGCCTGAATTTGAACATTTGAAATTAGAATTCAAGTTCTGTCAACATAATAAATTAAATAAATAATGCTGATTTTGAAGTGCACAAGGTGAAATCCAGCCTGTTTTCATATACCATATCTGCTAACTGACAGGCATGACCAGCCAAACCGCAAAGGAAAAAATGATTACGTTTGTGGAAATAATCTTAACTGAGATCAGAAAAGTAAACAGTAATTAATTCCTTTAAAAATTAATTTTCTAGCCTTAGTGAGGGGTTTTTAATCATTTAATTTTTAAGTCATTGGTGACTCAATTTTAAATTTACAAATGACTGTTATTGCAGAAGCAATATACGTTTATAGGAGTTTTGTTTTGTTTTGTTTTTTACAAAGGGAAGAAGAGGAAGATGGAGAAGAAAAGTACATTCACTATCACACTACCCAGAGAAAGTTACTGTTAATATCCTATTTTGTGTGCTTCCAAATCTTTTTTTAATGATCGATCTTTTTTTTCAAACTAGTATATACTCATACTATACATGCTGCTTTGTAACCTGCGTACTTCCCTGAATAAAGCACTGACATGTCAGTAACTATTCTACAACATATGTTTTAGTGATTAAATATTATTTAGAAATTATACGTTAATTGTATACACCATGATTACTGTAGCCTATCCCCAAGTGTTTGGCACTCAAGAAAATATTTTGTTTCTAAAATATAATATATGTTATAATAAATAGACTTGTACATACATATTTGCAAATCATTTGATTGTTTTCTTAATATAGCAGACATCATCGCTGGCTTGTCCATATCTTAAGGAGCATATAACCTGTTTCCAACCATTACTATCTGCATCTTTATGGCTGAGTGCTTTCTACAGAAATGTGGAAGTCATTCAGCTCAAGTCCACAGCAGGCTGGAAATCTAAAGAATTAACACTCTCAGAAGCAGCTCTCCACCAATGACTTTTGAGAGTTGGTGTATAAATACCCCAACTCCCTCTCCCCTTAGGTGAGATAGTTCTGAGGCATATGTTATACCATTTCCAAGAGTTTCCCCACAGGATAAAGCTCCAGCAGCCCAGTGTGGCTAGTGTATCCTTTATTGGCTATCTTATAAATGATCGTATTTGAATTTTTACCTCTGATATTGTTTCTGTGTGAACCTAAGACACTAGAATAGATGCCATGAAGTGAAATTGCTAAATTAAAGGAAAATATATTTTAAGATCTTTGATATATATTACTATGCTGCCCTCTTTAAATGCTTTACATTCCACCATTTACATTATTTTCATCATGATCTTGCCAAAAGGTAGCTATATCATTTTTTTTTCTTTTTTTTTTTTCTTTTTTTTCTTTAGGTTTAAAACAAGATTGTGGGTGCTTTTGCTAGTGACACCATGGACACATTCATTATCTAAATCTAAATTATATAATCTGTCTGCATTCCTACTGCTTCACCTAAGAAACAACAACTTACCTGTCATCTTGCATAGAATGGAAGTATAAACTGGCATTACTATGACCTTGAGCTTTTCAGATAGAAGCGCTATCCAAATATAAGGGACCACTGTTATTAAATCCAGTTTCAAATACCAACAGGCATTCCTAGGAATAAATTAGCCTTTTATTCTCCCTAACAATTCAGTCATTCTGACTATTTTTGTGATCTCATCCCTAAAACTGATTAAGGGCAATTCAGACTTCATGGCTTTTTAAAAGCATTCCTACTGATGTATCATTATCAACTCTGAGAACTTTAAAATGCTTCTGAAGACACAAATGCCAGTCTATGCAACACAGTCTAAATTGTGCTAATTCCCTCATTTATAGACTTGGCCTGCCTTTGTCTTGATATCTCTGCATCAATGACTCTGATTGGCCAGGCCAGCTGTTTGGACCATTATTGTATTATTTCTAATCCCCTTTCCTCTTTTTTTTTTTTTTTGCGGTACGCGGGCCTCTCACTGTTGTGGCCTCTCCCGTTGCGGAGCACAGGCTCTGGATGCACAGGCTCAGCGGCCATGGCTCACGGGCCCAGCCGCTCCGCGGCACGTGGGATCTTCCCAGACCGGGGCACGAACCCGCGTCCCCTGCATCGGCAGGCAGACTCTCAACCACTGCGCCACCAGGGAAGCCCCACTTTCCTCTTTTAACTGTCACAGTTTCCAAATCTTGGCTGACTGCCTCTCCACTCAGGGCCAACATCTTTTATTATAAAACTTGCGAACTGATTAAGCTTCAACAACTGACAGCACAGAGAAGTCAAAGAACTTGTAGATTCACCTGCTCCTCCAGCACCCCACCTCACAGCCTTTCTGAACTCTTCTCCAGCAGGGGTCTCTTGTAGTAGTATGTGCTTCGCTTATCTTTGACACTGCCTTATGGCTAAGAAGGATGCATAGCTTGCAGAGTTGACTGGCAATACACACGCATCCTCCCACCCACTTGAGATTTCCAACCTCAGTGTAAGCCCAAGAAAGTCAGAAGGTGAAGTTTCTGTCTCATTTTGAAGCCTTTTGACTAATCAACAACACAAATATGGCTAATGACAATATTTTTCTCATAATTATTGAGTACTCATGACTATCCAGAGACTATGTTAAGCACTTTTCAAGTGTCATCCCATTTAATTCTCACAACCATATGAGGTACATACTGTTATAACCTCCATTTTATAGATGAGTGACCTGAGGCCTTGAGTTATTCAGGAACTCACTTCAAGGCCATATAGCCGAAAGGGCTGGGTTCCAGATTTGCACACAGGCAGTCTGAATAAAGAGTCTGTGCTCTTAAATACTATGCTAAATATATAATAGATAAAATTAAAAGGCAATAACAAACTGGGAGACAACATTTTCAATATATTATCAGTCTGACTGTGTAGAGATTAAAAATGCGGGCAAGCTGCGGAGCGGCTGGGCCCGTGAGCCATGGCCATTGGGCCTGTGCATCCGGAGCCTGTGCTCCGCAACAGGAGAGGCCACGGCAGTGAGAGGCCCGCACACCACAAAAAAAAAAAAAACAAAAATAAAAATGCGGGCAAGAGGCAATTTATGGCAGAATTATAAAAGTTAATAAGCATATAAAAAATCCCCCTAAATGAGTAAAGAGACTTTTATATATATATATATATATATATATATATATATAAAGTTTTATCAAGGATATTGGCAAAATTTTTACAAACAGTAATATATAGTGTTGGCCAGGGTGTAAGGAAAATGTTCGCATTCATAAACCATAAGGATGCAAAGTGCCTTATTTTTTTGAAGAGATTTGGTCTTAGAAATTGCCTATCTTTTGTCCCAGCAACTTTACTACTAAGATTTTATCCCAAGGAAATAATTGTGGATGTATACTAAGATTTACCTGTAAGGATAATCTTTATAACATTGCTTATGATACTGAGCAGGGACCTGGGGGGCTCCTGGGCACAAAGCCTTTCTGTGTCCCCCATTTCTTTGATTACAGGAAACAGCCTTCATTCAGCTTCCATGACCTTCCCTGAGTTCCAATGGGCAGATTCAAGCAGTTGTTAATTAGGGAAGGGAGGGGATGTGAGACCAGGGAGAAACAATCAAGAGCAGCCTTGGGGCAAGGCCCTGGTTCCCCTTCAAAGGATACACACTACAATAACTTTGAGCTATTTTGCAGATAATGAAACCCCTCCAGGTGGGAGAAGTTAACAATTAATGATGGTATGCTGCCCACAAGCTTGTAGACCCCAGACCAGTTGGACCTGAAGGTTGATGATGCTGACTCCTACTTACCTTACAACTAACCCATCAAAAGAATGTCCATGAGCTGATCATGCCCCTTTGAACAATCACTGTAAAACTTCTCACTATCTCCTCCGGGGCGGGGGGCACATAATTTTTTGAGGCAGGAGTCCGTTGTGTCCCCCCTTGCCTGGCAAAGTAATAAAGCTATCCTTCTCTACTTCACCCAAAACTCTGTCTCCAAGATTTGATACGGCACCAGTGTACAGAGAAGCTGAGCTTTTGGCATCCACCATTTCTAACGGTGAAAAATGAAAACAACTTAAGTATCAAAAATTAAAGGTGGTTAAAATAAGAAATATCCAAATAACAGAATACTACTCATCAGTCAAAAATGATATGGTGAGGGCTTCCCTGGTGGCGCAGTGGTTGAGAGTCCGCCTGCCGATGCAGGGGACACGGGTTCGTGCCCCGGTCCAGGAAGATCCCACATACTGTGGAGCGGCTGTGCCCGTGAGCCATGGCTGCTGAGCCTGTGCATCTGGAGCCTGTTGCTCTGCAACGGGAGAGGCCACAACAGTGAGAGGCCCGCGTACCGCCAAAAAAAAAAAGAAAAAAAAAATGATATGGTGAAAGAATATTAATGACATAGAAAATTTTATGATCGGTGTTGTTAAAAGCCTTGCAAAACAGTATGTACAGTGTAAACTTTATTTCATATATATGTATCAAAAGATATATGTGGAAAGATATATACCAATATGTTAACAGTAGTTATAGCTGGATAATAGAACTGTGGATGATTTCTCATTATTTGTGTCTTTCACATTACATAAACATTCTACAATAGCATTTATTATTTTTATACCTAAAGATGCTATTTAAACTAATTACAAAACAAGTTTCTTTTGCCCCAATTCTAAAATGGACCAACTGTACGTCTCTTACAGGAGAGGAAATATGGTACAGTTAATGTAGAGAGAGAGTGGAGCAAGTTATTTGCGTCCCAGTTATCTATAGGAAGCCATCCAGCTCTTGCTTTGGGGTGGGGCAAACCTCCATCTGTGACAGCTAATTAGTGATGATAGCTGCAATCTGTAACTTTGCTGTTTCATTTAAGTGAGAATTGTCTCTTCTTTGTAGAGTGCCAGCTTGTTTTAGGAACTACACACTTGGAGGTTATCATTTAAAAAAATTAAGGTTCTGAATTTAAACTAAAGGTTTATCAAGCAAGTTGCCAAATAAATAAAGAAAAGAAAAAAGGAATCAAGGAAAGAGGGAAGGAAAGAAACATAGGAAATTCATTTTAGTTTAATCCTCAGATCACAAATAACAGTATGGGGATTGATTTTCAAGGGTGTTTAGTTTCACTTCATCATACAGATGAGAAACTGAAGTCAGAACAAAGGGGAAAGCCCCTGGTGTTTTGGCAAGGTGTAGACTCAGGTAACAAGGAAGCAAATACTGAAGGGGCCACTTAGAAAAGCTGGCTTAACTCTGGGCTAATTTTGCAGTCTTTATTCACTGCTAGGAAGCCTGGAGGATTTCCACCAATATAATATGGGTGTCCTAATGGCCGAAGCCATCTTTAAATGTTTCATTTTCATCTGTGAAGTCAGTGTCTGAAAAGGCAAAACCCTTAGTAAACTGCTCTCTCTTGAAATTTGCCCCGTGATGAAATTAACAGACATCTAAGTGAATGCAACTCAATGGCAACCTGACTGATATCCTGAAAATGAAAACCTCAAATTGAAGAAAAGAAAGAAAGGTAGAAGAAAAAGTCAATATGGAAGATGAAATGCAACTTAAAAGAAAACTGAGATTGAAATGTCTTTTTGTCATGTACTGAGGACTAGAATCACGAGAAGAAACCTACCCACAGCACTCTGTGTATATGTCAAGACATCTAGGCAGCCTATTGCTTGTTGGACAGCTCCAACTTGTATAAAGGAATGCAGCGGAAAGAGCTGGGAGTTTGTAGTCCAAGGGATCTAGGCTGAAATCCTAGCTTCTCCAATTGACTTGAGCAGGTGACATTCCTTAACTCCAGCTTCCCTTATATGTAAAATGGGGACAATAATGATTACTTTATGAGATAGTTATAAAAATTAAATGACGGGCTTCCCTGGTGGCGCAGTGGTTGAGAGTCCGCCTGCCGATGCAGGGGACACGGGTTCGTGCCCGGGTCCGGGAAGATCCCACATGCCGCGGAGCGGCTGGGCCCGTGAGCCATGGCCACTGAGCCTGCGCGTCCGGAGCCTGTGCTCCACAACGGGAGAGGCCACAACAGTGAGAGGCCCACGTACCACAGAAAAAAAAAAAAAATTAAATGACATAAGTGAAAGCATATGCTTAACACATCATAGGTACTAAATAAATATCTCCTGCCTTCCTTCTAGTCTCTACCTATTGGTCCTAGTTCCACCTAAGGTTCATTATACCCCCCACTAAGTACCTATTCTCCTCTCCAGCTCAATCATTCTATTTCAAACGTTTTTCACTCCTGTTCTGAAGCCTCTCCCTCATCCCATGGTACACTATACCATGTTCCCTGTAGATACATTATAAGTTTTCAGTGACCATCCTAAATTGTGGCAGCAAACACCCCTCAATACTCAAGCATGGTTGCTCTTGAAAAGGAAAGATTAAGATTCATTTTTAATATAATGTTTTAGATCAGTGCAGCCTCATATCAACAGGTAGGTATGTGTGTGTCCACAGAGTCATACTGACTCACTGAGACAAAAAACCACCTCTAAGATGTTTTAATGCATGATAAATAGTTAATACTTAGAGAGTGCTTTTTATGTGTCATTCACTGTTCTTAGTCCTCTATATGAAGTATTAATTTAATTATCAATGTAGTCCAAAGTGGCAGTTACCATTGTTATCCCCGTTTTAGGGATAAGAAGACTAACACAGAGAGAGGCTATTTTTCAACTTAAGTTAAAGAGCTGGAATCTGAGTCTGTGCAGTATGACACCAGAATTTCTGTGTCTAAAACAAGATAATTAAAATGTCGCATAAAGATGCCTCATATCCCCTTAGGAAAGAGAGAGAAGTTCTCGCTCCTGATATGATATCTGTATAGGCCAACCCATAAACCCACACATTATGAAACAGAAACGCCAAGGTTCACACAGCAGAGTCAAAGAATAGGAAACATATTCCCTAATGACTAAAGCCGGGCATAGGTAGGGGGAGTAGGGAAAAACACTTAGACCAAAGTGGTTGTGTCTTTTCCATCAGAGGCAGCAAGAGTAGAACTTGAACCCTTCAAACCCCAGGTTTCTACAGAGGTGCCCTGAAGTGGTCAGTAAGTGGAGGATCTGTACAGGCAGTGTCTCCAAGGTCCAAAACCCAAATTCAGCCTCAGGAGCCCCGCTCTCTTTGGTTTCATCATATACTGGGCTTCTCCATAATATTTCATTTGAAGAAGTAGCTTTCTCGTTTTGAAAAAACTGAAAACCACTCGTAGACTTAGTATCTGTTTAGGATCCAAGGCACCAGTAACCTCATAGGATTCCCTTGCAACCCTGGTCATGTCCAGTACTTCCTCTGAACATTAACTTTAACCCAGTCTGACAGCGTTATTATAAGGAACAAACATGGCACTTAGGAGAAGCTCTTTTAACTTACTATTAATTATAATAGCATTTGGCACATTAAAAATACTAAAGAGCTGTGCCAACATGAGCAATTTCTTCCATGACCCATCAGCAAGAATACTTATGACTCTTGGCTACTCATGAGAGGTGATAATGTTTAAACAGAATGGAATTTTTAGTCAGAATCAGCTAGAATCAAATCCTAACTGATTACTGGGTCCTATGACCATGGGAAAGTTAATTCAGCTTCCTAAGCCTTTGTCCCACACTCATAAACTGGGGCTTCTGACAACAGGGTGGCTGTGAAGACTTACTTCAGTGATCCAACATGTTTTCACTCTTTGAACAGGGCACAGGACATTCCATAAAGGGACGCATTGATGGCCTGTTAGCATTCTAAAGGCTCAAGGGGCATAAAGACTTCAGACTCACTCCTTTCTAGAGGAGTGTATCCTGAGCACCCACAACTGATCTGCCTTTGCTAACGGGCATAAATATTCTGTAATTGCTTCAAAGTGTACTGGTGACAACATGGCCAACTGTTCCCTGTGATGACTCATGCGTTGCTCTGAAACAGAATGGGTGCGTGCTAGGGGAAGCTGTGAAACTCTCCGGTCTGAGTCACTGCAACGCCGCAGGCTTCGAGCGCTGATGTTCACGAGTGCCTTGAAACTCCACACCCATGTGTCCACTCTTCGGCTGAAAGACACCGTGATACTTCTTACCTTAGTGAGACAACCCAACTTAAGCCCCCCCACCTGCTACATCCTCTCCTGCCTACTGAGAGCCCAGCCATCCCATATCAGGACCAGCTCAAATGCCACATTCTCAGCAAAGCCTTTCCAGATGACCCTCGTCAGCACAAATGACTCGCCTCATTACCTCCACCCACAAAACATTAAAAGCCCATCGATTTTTTGTTCATGCACACCTAGCATTTCAGTGTGACCGTTTTCACTTGGTCTCAACCAAACTGTTTTAGATCATAATTTGTTGACAGCAAGAATGTTATTTTATTTATTCTGTATCCCCTCAAACTGTAATGTACACAGTGAGTGATTAATCCACAATAAAGTGAAATGAAAGCATAAAATATGTCCGACACTTTAATCTAGGCTTTATAATGATATGCTTGCTACCTCATATAATACGTAAAAATTGAGAATGTTGACAATGACTTTTAATCAGTTCTCATGGATTTTAAAATTTAGTATTTTATGTGAACGCTTAACCTTTGGTTAAACTGATAATGTTTAATTTTTAATGAATACTATAAAAAGAAAATAAGAAATGTTTTAATACAGCCATTTTAATTTATTTTCCCCATTAAAAATTAGCTGATATATCTATATGTTTCTAAAATAGTAATTGGTAGAGCTTCTAGCAATCAAGGAGTCCTGGCTTCTTCTGAATTTGAATAGTATATTCCTACTGAAGAATTTGCTGTCATCACTGATTTAAAGTCACTAAACTCAGCCTGTTAACCTCCCCCAACAGCAGTTCCTGCTCTCAATATCCCTGCCTTTGTCAATAACATCATACCTGTCTAGTGGCTCCAAACTTTTGAGTCAAGTGCTATGAAAAATAGAAAGCACTGCCTAAATATAGCCTAGTATATTTTTACCTACAAACATTTAGCAGTTCCTGTCAAAATTTTGTGCAAAGTGTTTTCTTCTCATCTATCTCTTTCTGTCCATTCTCCTGGACACAGACTTCCCCCTCCCCCCGAAGTATCCCCTCACACCCGGTTTACAGGAGAGGTCTCTTGTCAGCCTCCTTGACTTTCAGCTTGCTTGATCTGATCTATTTTAAGTGTAGCTTCAAAGCATTTCTTCCTTAAATAGCACCTTCATAACATTGCTCCTGTACTTAAAAACCTTTTATAGTTTGTGAGTTCTTACAACTTCACAGCTAAACTCTTCTCTCTGATCCTGTGTAGGCACCTTATTTTCCACTTACTTCTCCAGTTTGACGAGGTTCTGACCCATTTCACCAATCCACAAGGAAGGTGATTCACTTAGCTCCCATGAGCAAAGTGAACTCTCTGTGCCAAGCACTGTGCAACAGTCTGCATGAATGAGAGACCGCTGACTTTGAGGATGTCACAATCAACCAGGGAAGACAGAACACAATTAGACTATAAATGTAGAGTTATGACGCTTAAGTGGACATAAAGTGCAATGGGAGTATAAAAGAGTAGGCTAGCAAAACGGGTTGCACAGATTAGAAAGACCTTATACCAACGTGGCAGAGTCCTCCATGAACTATAGAAAATACAGAGCTGTTCACTTTCCACCTTCCACACAGTCCTTCACTCATAGTTTGCCTTTGTCCAATCGACTTATCCACCAATGGTTAACTCAAGTCCCAGTACTACATGGTGAGTCAGGAGACACTATGTTCCCCAGACACAGACCCTGAGACAAGGATTCCAGTAAAAGTAATGTATTAGTGCTATGATCTCAAGGAAACTCTGGAAGAGAGTATATTATATAAGGAGCATATTATCAAGTAAACTGCCCCTATGGGTAACCACCACTCAATCCCAGAGGGCAAATCCTAGTAAAACAGTATAGAACACACACCTCAGAGTTATCCCCTGTGAGGAACAAGGGAGTTGAGGTATTGATTCACCAACTTCTGTCACTCACTGGTTGAGGCTTCAGGGGGTATTAATTCTTCAGCTTTTCCAATATGGCAGAGCAGCCTCCCCAGTTGAAAATCCTCAGGTGAAGAGATGCCAGTGGAGGTAGCTGGGAGTCTGCTCTTGGAATCCTGATTTGGCAAGGCCAGGAGGATACGATCTGGTACCAAGAGATCCCTCCACACAAATCAGCTATGAGCTTTTAATGATGGTGCTGCCACTGTTTCCTATTATGTACGTGTCTATGAGGAGGTCAAGTTTTCTGAGTCTCAGTTTCTTCATCTTTAAAAGTGGGGGAGGTATTATTAGTGATTTTTCAATTTTAAAATAGCAGAACCACTGATCCCCAAAGAAAATCTGGACAAGAATTCTTACTTGTAAAACAAGCAAAAGCAGAATTGTTCAGGTCGAAGTTTTGGCAAGGAGTCTCAGCTGAGAGACATCTTCCTGGATACCTATAGTTTCCAGAGAGCAAGAAGCAAAATACTCAGCATCACTGGACAGGATCTAAGATCTCCCTGGCATCATTGCATTCCCTCCCCCTTTAATGCTCTACGATGATTAGTACACAACCTGGATCCCTGCCAGGGAAAGAAAGGCACTGAGCATTCACTAAACACTCATCATGACTGATATTGTATATATAATCTGTCTAATGATGGCTCAAGCATTTCTATATGTGGGAATAGTGATTAGCAATTAAGTCAGAGTATAGCTTGTGGCGCTGCTGGGGTTCTCGAAACTGTGTTTGAATAACAAAGCAATGATTCATTTGATTTAGACTACACAACCTATTTGCACTGACTTGGGGGTGGGGAGAGAGAGATTTTGGGGTGACTAGCTTCTTTTTGCCACGACCATTTCTTTCATTAAGTCTTCACAATAACATGAGATAGATATTATTATTGTTGCTACCATTATTATTATCTTATTATTATCATCATTTTTTTTTTTTAGAGATGAGAAACTGAGACTCAGAGTGGGAAAGAGTCTTGCCCAAGGTCCACAGCAAGTTAGTAGCAGAGCCAAGACTCATGCCCAGTCTTTCTGGGTCTGGATCCCATCATGCCACACCACTTACTATTGCATCCTGAGTTATATGTGAATGTTTCATAACACAATTTGTTTAGACAACCAACCTCCAAAGTCTTGGAACTATCAGGCCCACTGACTGTCTAGGCTATAAGAGACAACTGACCACATATTAGGAACTTCATTAATATCCACTGGGCTATTGAACTTCACATATTGAATTTTTGCCTGAAAGGAAGAACCAAGACAAGTGTGAAAATTCATGATTATTATTGATTTCAGTGCAGGAAGTCATATACAAATGCTGTAATCGGGTATTAGATTAAAAAGTGAGTAATTTTCATTCCTTTAACTCATTCATTTATTCAAACATTTTTGGCATATACTTTTCTTATAAGCCATTGTGCCAAACATATAAAGCATATTAAGAATAAAGCAGGGCTTCCCTGGTGGCGCAGTGGTTGAGAGTCCGCCTGCCGATGCAGGGGAAGACATAATTCTGTTCTAGATTATGTATAAGAGGGACTATAAGGCAACATATACATATTCTACTATATACATATGTAAAATATCACTTTATGTAGCTATATGTATATATAATAACTTTATAATAGGAGGAAGAACTAACTTCTTGCTGGGAAAGAGAGACAGGTCATGGAGATGGCAATCTTTGTGCTTATTCTTAAAGAATGGTTTAGATTTTGGAAATCTGATCCAGGACATTCTAGAATAAGTGAATGGTGACATAAGGACACTAAACAGGAAAACTAGTGACATGTACATGTTCAGGTACAAGGGAGATGAGTAGGTCTGGACTGTATAGGTCTGAAAGCAAAGGCGAGATTTTGCTAGTTGAAGACATAGTTACAAGATCCTGCAGGTGAAGCTAAGGCTTCTTGCCTTTTACTCCATAAGTAGTTGGTGTGTGTGGTGGGGGGAGGCTAAAGGTTAATGTTTAGGAAAATCATATGGTGGACTTGTGCTTCAGAGATGCATATTTTGGGTAAAATAACAACCCAGCAACAATAAAAATTGACAAAATCTACTGTGTTTACTGTATGCCCAGATACTATGATAAGGGTTTTAACTTGCATTAGTTCATTTAATCTCCATTTCACCCTTAAAAGGTTGTATTATTATTATCCCTCTTTTACAATTGAGAATTCCAAAACTAAGAGAACATACATAATATTCCAATGGCTTCAGGGTTAGGAAATAGAGAAGCTGGGATTTAAACTTAAGTCATTTTGTACCATGATCCCATGTCTCTTATAGGAACTAGAGTTGGGAGATGGAAACTGCTTGGGAAGTTACTATAAAATCCCAGCAATAACTAATAAAATTTCATATTAGAATAGAGATTTGACTTTTACTCAGCTCCACCTCATCTTCCACCCTGTCCAGTGCTTAAGTTCCTTCAACGACAGCATCTGCTCTCTGAAGTAAACACCCTCAGGGACTTTCAATCTTACCATCTCTCTGTTGAGTCAAAATTTAGCAGGTAGAGCTAACCTCTCCCCTAAAATTGGGTGCTTTTAGAGACAGCCAGTCATCCCTAGGTTTATATCCCAGTTCTACCACTTCCTAAAGGCAATCTCATCCAACTCTCTGATTCTCTATTTTCCCATCTGTAAATGGGATGGTACCTTCCTATAAGATGACTAATAAAAATCTAAGTAAAGTGTATGACATGTGGCAGGAAATCAAAAAACTTAAGTATATAATCATTTCTCCTTGGTTCTTCTAATCATTGGTCCTATTTTTGCTCACCAAAGACATCCAGATGTGGACAGTCATTCAAATGTGTAAAGATCATACCACCCTTCTATATTGTATGGGTGTGTGTGTCTATAATTTTATATATAAATTTTTATTTAGTTATATATGACATTGTGGTTATAAAATACATAAAATTATACATATAGCTGCTTAGTTACATTATATGTTGTGGTAGGCAAAATAATGGTCCCCCCAAAATCTCTATGCCTTAATCCCTAAAAACTATAAATATGTTAGATTACATAATAAAATCCAATTAAGATTGGAGATGGAATTAAGATTACTAATAAATTGACTTTAAAATATAGGGAGATTATCCTGGATTATCTGGGCAGGCCCAATCTAATCACAAAGATCCTTATAATTAGGTGATGGCAAAAGAATTGCCTTTCAGGGAGATGCTACATGAGAAGAATTGGACCTTCCTTTGTTTGCTCTGAAGATGGAGCCAGGGAATGTGGACAGCCTCTAGAATCAGGAAAATACAAGGAAATAGATTCTCCCCTAGAGCATCCAGAAAGGAATGCAGCCATGTTGACAACTTGATTTTAGCCTAATGAGACCTATGTTGGACTTTTGACCTATAGAAATTAAGATAATATATTTATATTGTTTTAAACCACTAAGTTTATGATGATTTGTTAAAGCAGCAATGAAAAACTAATACACATACCCTGGCTTCTAATGGATAAATTGTTTTATTTTTTTTATATGTAGTTAACTTGACCCAGATTTGAGTGGCTTCACCAGCCACTGAAGAGCCATAGAGAAGAGATTTGACCTTAACAATGACCTGTAAGAGAATGCCTTGATCAAAACACAGTATGAACTCTAGCAGTGGTCGCACATATTCAGAACAGCATGAAATTCTCACTTCCCTCACTGCAGAGTCTTTGAAGGCAACCTATTTTCACCATAGCAGAAAAAAAAAAAAGTTAGGATAATGTAGATTCTCACTGAGGTATTAGTCAACTACAACCTCCACACTTTTTTCACACAAATTGCTTTTATACCACTTCTCAATTTTGAGAGTAAAATTTTTATGAATCTCTATATGAAGAAGATAATGTATTTGAGACAATAATGGAATGATGAGAAATACAAAAGCACCTACTCCATGGCTAAACATTTAAATGGAGCCACTTTGGCCACTTATTATAAACAGGCAATGTTTTGCTGTGAGTCTCTCCCATTTGCCAGCTCGACAATTCCCTAGTCAAATGCTTGAGTATCATTCCTGATAACTTGTCCCAGAACAGTTTCATCTTATAAGACATTGGAACCTTCTCTAATTTATAAAACACAGTCTCTGCTGCTCAACTATCAGATTCTTATGCTGCCTTGTCTTTGAAGTCCACAGCTCTAGGTGAAGGGTGTTCCTTTCTCTAGCCTGTGTTCAATATACACCAGCTTGGTCTTAGGCCTCCTTCTTTCCCCATCTTCTTTCCCACAGAGAACATTCAAAAAGGTGGCATTATCCAGGAAGCAGTTGGACAGTCTTGGAAAAGAACTCAGAGCCAGAGGTATAAACCTAGTGGATAACTTCATTTGGTGGTTAACTAAATGGACTTTGGAGGTACAAGACCTGCCATCAAAAATCAACTCTACACTCAGTTAAAAAAATGGGCAGAAGATCTAAGTAGACATTTCTCCAAAGAAGACATACAGATGGCCAAAGAGCACATGAAAAGATGCTCAACATCATGCAAATCAAAACTGCAATGAGGTATCACCTCACATCAGTCAGAATGGCCATCATCAAAAAGTCTTCATACAATAAATGCTGGAGAGGGTGTAGAGAAAAGGGAGCCCTCCTACACTGCTGGTAGGAATGTAAATTGGTACAACCACTATGGAGAACAGTATGGAGATTCCCTAAAAAACTAAAAATAAAACCAACATGTGATCCAGCAATCCTGTTCCTGGGCATATATCTGCAGAAAACTATAATTTGAAAGGACACATGCACCCCAATGTTCATTGCAGCACTATTTACAACAGCCAAAACATGGAAGCAACCTAAATGTCCACTGACAGAGGAATGGATAAAAAAGATGTGGTACATATATACAATGGAATATTACTCAGCCATAAAAAAGAATGAAATAATGACATTTGCAGCAACACGGATGGACCTAGAGATTATCATACTAAGTAAAGTAAGTCAGACAAAGAAAGACAAATATCATATGATATCACTCATATGTGGAATCTAATTTTAAAAAAGGTACAAATGAATTTATTTACAAAACAGAAACAGACTTACAGATATCAAAAACAAACTTATGGTTACCAAAGGGGAAACATGGTGGGGAGGGATAAATCAGTAGCTTGGGATTAACATACCCACACTACTATATATAAGATAGAAATCTAACAAGAACCTATTGTATAGCACAGGGAACTCTACTCAATATTCTGTGATAACCTATATGAGAAAAGAATCTAACAAAGAATGAATATATGTATATGTATAACTAAATCACTTTGCTGAACAACTGAAACTACCACAACATCATAAATCAATTATACTCCAATAAAATTAAAATTAAAAAAAAAATCAGCTCTACATATACTTCCCTCAAAACACCGGGGCTCTAGTTTCATTTCTTCCAGCAACAGAAGGTACAGCTTCAAGATGCCACGTAATTCCCTGGACTCAATTTCTTATACATTAAATATTGAGCAAAATTACCACTTTGAAGTTTTATAACTTATAAGCATTGAGGTTTTAATAGTGTTTTTGAGGGGAAAGGGTGAAACATTCTACCAACTGTATTGATTTTACTTGAAAGGCATAGTGTCCCAATTTTAATACTCTTTCTTTAGAACAAAGAAAACTACTTAAGTGTTTCACTGTCTAATCCAAAGCAAAAATGAAACATCCTGAAGCCTGACTTTTAACTATGATATACTGATTTGTTATTTTAAGACCATCAGACTTAAGAAACTAAATAAAATGTACATCTCTCTGTTCAAAAAAAAGAGCTCTACATAAGAGTTGCATGCACCCAAAATTCCTCTGTAAAACAGAAACATGTCATAGGGTCCGGGTAGGGACTATATAAGACAGTTCATGTGAAACCCTTAATACCTACTAGAGAAAAACCATTTTTAAATTAAGAAATGGCTTCAGGATAGAGACAAAGTCTAGCATACAATCAGGAAACATCGTCTAAAGATAAAGCCAGGAGTATGACTACAAAAACCTATGTTAAGAAAAATTTAAAGTAATACCTCAAACAGGCAAAAGACCCTGTGGGAATATTAAGGCATGTCTCACAGATTCTATTACACAATAGGGCTTCTAAGAATCTGAAGTGCATTGTCCCATAACAGTCTCAAAGGAAGCTCAACATAGCCCAGAGTTTTCTCTGAAGAGATCCGTGGATGTGGCTTTAGTCTAATGTAATGGATTAGAGATTGGTACATTAAAAAAATACAAAGTTTTATATATACATCTCTCTATATAAAAGAGATAATCAATAAGGACCTACTGTTAGCACAGGCAACTACTCAATACTCTGTAATAACCTATATGGGAAAAGAATCAGAAAAAGAATAGATATATGTATAACTCAATTACTTTGCTGTACACTTGAAACTAACACAACATTGTAAATCAACTATACTCCAATATAAAATAAAAATTTTAAAAACTACAACGCTTTTTTAAGGAATTGTATCAGCTTAAACTGAAATGGACAAAACAGTACCAAATTAAAGACGACTTGGACTCTTGAGCTTCTACTAGCAGGAAACAGACTGAAAAAATTATTGAGCTGCAAACACAGACTACATTTTATGGAAAGGCAAAGCCAAGAGCTGTGAAAAATCATTCCCAGACAGTATGACTAAACCTTAATCAAGGAATTGGCAATATATGCTGGGCTACTTTTTTTCAGAATTGCTATGGACCAATGACTTCTGTGCTGCCTATTTCCCCCTTTTTAAATGGAATTATCTACTGTCGTTATTCTGAGTCTCTGTCCCATCATGTATGCTGGGTGTGGGGGGGGAGAGGCAGACAGTTTGTCACTTTAGTTCTCCAAGTCTTAGATCAAGGAGAAGGATACTCAAGAACCTATTCACAAGGAACCACAACGAGGAGCTCATCACACCTAAACATGACGTATATGCTGAGATCCTGGCCCTTGAGAGTGAGCCCAATGCCACAATAGAATGAAACTTTGGGAGGAGGTGGTCTTCCGGACAGAGTGAGTATATTCTACATGTAGAAGAGACTTGTATTGTTATCAAATGCAAGTCCGTGTGCCCAACACACAGTGAGGGCAACCTATAGCAAAACATCAGAGTTTGGAGCAGAGGAAGGTCTATTGCAGGGCCATGCAAGGAGACAGGTGGCTCATGCCTTAAAAACCCAGAACTTCCTGAAAGCTTTCAGCAATACCCTTTTATAGGAAAGGTGAGGGAGGGGTGTGGTTAGTTGTTGCAAACTTCTTGGTGTCAGATGCTTTGTTCTTAAGGTCAGGTCACGATGTTCCTGTAAACCTCCATCAAAACAAATGTTATTCTCTCTTCTGAGAAGAAAGGGCAAGGTTCCAAGCCTCAACCTTCACCCTTGGAGGTCGAGGCCCTGGAGGGGGTGGGGCCCTGTGCGGGCCAGTTACCCTGCCTGGGAGTGTTCGTCCAGCACCCAGTCTGGGTCCTCCCACCAGTGCCCAGGCCCAGCTGAAGAGGCAGATCTCAACTGGCGGTGCCTTCAGGGCCAGGGCCCCAGACCCTGCCCAGCCATCATCACTGAGGGAGCCAGGCGCTCAGGACCCAGACCACCCTCACACTTTTCATTTAAACTGGAGAGGATCGTTGGTATAGGATCAACAGGAATACATGTTGTAACACATACCAGTCAGGTTAATCACCAGCTCACAACAATTGCCCTTCTTTGAGAATAGCCCCGCCACAGAGCTGGACCTGAAGTAATGATGGGCAACATCCTGGCAACTTAATCCTGACCTCGGGCCACCTTCTAGGGGTAGACGACTGATCTAAGCTGTACCAATTTTTGAAACTTGAATGGAGAGACTGAAGCTGGTTGAAGCTGTTACCTTAATGGCAGTGTCCATATAGTCCAGTCGCTGAGGCCTCCACGGATTGTGGCCCATGGAGACTGCTGCCACCATAGGTCTTCAAGGCCTGGGCCTAGCCAGTGGCTGGCCGCATGAGGGCTTGGGAGCTCTGCAGGACACAGCTCTCGGCCTGTCCCCAGCCACACCCCCTCACCCGGAGGGTCCTGGGGAGAAGGCAGGGATCCACTCTCACCGTACTCCCCACCAGGAGGACCACTACAAGGCTGACTTGGTGAAGCAGGACTTCTAAGTGCTGCACTAAGGGTCACACGCTAACAGCTGTGTGTCTGCTCCACCTTTATTACAGTATCACTGGGATCAGAGAACAGACTGTGGTAAGTTCTATTTTCCCAAGGTGGTTTCACATGCTCTTTCAGAATCTTGTCTCACCCTTATTGATGGTGGAGCTTATTTCTCAAAACTGCACAAGCCCTTGTAACTGTCTTGATGAGTAAAATGTTTCAGAAGAGATCATTTGTGACTTCTGAGGTGAGGACATAAAACATTAGTGCTCTCTCTCTCAGAAATGTATCTTTGAAGCCCTGAGGCACTATGTAAACATGGCTACCCTGCAAACTGTACACTAAAAAAGACTATGAATAGGAAGGACTCCATACAGACACAGAGAGATGCCCAAGGATCCCTAGCTACTGCATCTATTCCAATCTCCTGTTCTATTCTCAGGAGGCAGACATGAGTGAATAAGCCCTCAGAAGGTTCCAGCCCTGCATTCCTAATTGCAACTGCATGAGAGAACATAAGTGAGAACCACCAGTTTGAGCCAGTCGACATCCAGAACCACAGGGGATAAAAATAAAATATTTATCATTTTAAGGCAAGAAGTTTGGAGGTAGTTTATTATGCGGCGATGAATAACCAGAGTACAATTATTTTCTAAAGTTGGAGGAAGTGGTGCAGTCACATAATTAGGCAGAACTCACAAGGTAGAGCCTTGTGGAAGCCAAAGGAAGAAATTCAAGAACAAGAAAGTACTAACTGTTATCAAGTGCTGCAGAGGAAATGTAGAATGAGTACTGAAAAAAAGGTTACTGGAAATTAAGTGCATTTGTCTTTTCTTGTCTAGGATGTAAAACTGACTAGCTTTCTTAACACAAAAACAGTATCAAATATAGAAAAGAATCAGCATATGTTCCCTCTACCTGGATCCTTCTTGTCCCCATCATCAAGTCCTTCTTCTCCAAACCTGTCCAATAGTACAGGATGAAAAGGAAAAGAGCACTCTTTATTTATCAGTTATGAGCAGGGCACGGTGTAGGTGCTTTTACTTCTATTAATAATAACAAAAAGTCCATTAAGTGAGTACTAGCCTCATGTTACTGATGAATAAGATTTAGAAAAATTAAATAATTTGAAAATAGACATATACCTAGTAAAGAGTGAATCCATTATTTTAACCTAGTCCTGTGTGAGACCACTAGCCAGAAAGGAGGCAGTTCTTTATGATCAAATCTAGTCCAATGGCGACTAAAATGGGTTTCGGTGATTTAAGTGCTGGTCTTCTCTGAACTCTTCGCTCCTCCATATGGCATCCTCCAGATGGTTGCAAGCTCAAAGGAGTGATCTGTGGCAATCAGTTTTTCTCTCTCCCCACCAATGCCAATTCATTTATGACTTTTCCATAATACCCCCAGACTCCAAGAGAACGGCCTTCTGTAGGCACAAATTAAGCCTGCTCTATGACAGCATGAGGAAGCTAAGCTCAAAATTCTAAAAATGAACTACAGAAAAGTGTGTTTAATACAGGAATCGGGTTCCAGATTGCATCCTGTTTACAAAGGCACATATTGTGCGGATAGTAAAAGCAAGCAAGTTCTACTTTCATAATGGTGGCTGAAAATGAATGCCACCCACCCACACCCCCGCCCTGCCCACACTCACACTCCATCAGCGCAATTAAATCTTAAATTCACCTTGCTCTGAACTACACAGACTAGCGGAATCTTGTGCATATATTTGTGTGGTTTGTTTATCATCTTCCCCAAACTGCTTTACAATGAAATGAAAGAACTAGCTCACCCACATATGCATTCTGGGTTCTGAGTATGAACTCACAAGATAAATGCACCCTTTCCTAGGGAACATGGGGGGAAAAAAAGAAATCACTTAGACGAAACAGGTGTCATTCATTACTGGAAGCCAGCGCTTCAAACTATGCTCTAGAGAATTCTAGGTTCCATAAGACTAATAGTTATTCAATAAGATTAGGGTTTTGTGGTCAAATAATTTAGGAAAACACAGCCACTCATTCTGCTCTCTTGGAAAACTACACTACACTGTGCATTAGTATTTAATGATGTAGGAAATCTTACAAAGTACAAATCTGCTTAACTGTTTAAACCAGGATTTCCCAAATTTATTTTTTACCACAGGTCCTTATCTTCATATAACATTTATTATATTTCTTGTAGAACATCATCCTTCAAGCAATACATCAGGGCAAACACCATTCTCATTCTTTTGCATGGAACTGTTGGTTTAGAACAATTGGTAGAACAATGGAAGGATGTTTTGAGTCTTTTCAACATGGCTAAATATCTTATGTTGATCACTGGAGAGGAGGAGAAATGATGGAGGCAAATAAAATGCTATCAATATGCAGAAGAGTTTGCAAAGAAAGCATACAGAGTTGGACAAATATTCAGTTACCAAATACAAATTCAGTGTACTTACTTCATGGAAATAGCAGATATGATAAAAAGAGCTTCAGAGTGAACTCTATTTCTACCACTTATTAGCAGAACAAGTGCTTCTTTTTAAAATTAGTTTAAAGAAAATTATTTAATCTCTCTGGGCCTCAATGTCTTCATATGTAAAATAGGGATAAAAATAGCCACTTTGTAGGAGTGGTTTTGAGAATGAAATCAGGTATAGTGCCTGACACATTATATGCATGAAATAACTAAATATGTTTCCTTTCTGATTAAGTTACTCTAATTCTTCACTTAAGCAATTTTATATTGCTACGGATAAAATAATGGTCTCATATGAACTGGACAAGAACACGTGAATTTAAGTTCCAGGCATTCTAACTCAGGTCTATATGGCTATGTAAATACCTTAAAGAGCACAGAGAAAAAGGAAGATCGGTACGCCTCTCAAAGCTGCTCTGGTCCATGTTCTGATAATTCTAAACAATCATAAAGGAAGTGTCTTAAAGGAAGAACTGTTCTATTTTCCCATCATGTTTTCTTATGCACCTGACACTCAAAATTTCTCTCATCAATAATGCTAAAAGCATTCTGCTATTTAAAAAATCCTAGAAAGGGAGTTATGTTTCTGTATCTACATTTTCTTACTAAAAGATATCCAGACTTATACAAATCTAAATCAAGTTCTTAACCATGTCTCCTTCCTTTTTTATAGCACCCACAGAATCCAGCATAATCCTGGCCTCATCTCAATTCCTCGATGAATATTTATTGATCATTTTGAGTCATTCACAACTGTAAAGAGGTGCTATAGACAGAACTGTGTACCTCCAAAATTCATATGTTTAAACCCCAGTGTGCTGGTATTTGGAGACGGAGTCTTTGGGAGGTGGTTAGGTTTAGATGAGATCACAAGGGTGGGACCCTCAGGATGAGATTAATGTCCTTATGAGAAGAGACACCAAACAGCTTTCTCTCCTTCTGTTCCCACTATGGAAGGTGGACAACTATCTGGTGGAAGCAGAGCCAGGAAGAGAACTCTTACCAGAAACTGACCATGGTCTTGGTCTTCATCTTGACCTTGATCTTGGACTTGTAGCCTCCAGAACTGTGAGAAAATAAGTTTCCGTTGTTTAAGCCACCCAGTCTATGGTATTTTGTTATGGTATCCCAAGTTGACTAAGACAAGAGAGATAAGATTTGGAATGCTGAGAACTAAAATCAATCAGACAATCCCCCTTCCTGGCATTTTTTCCCTTGTACATTCATGCACACTCATGTTTTAAACTGTCTCTTTTCAGCTAGTTGTATCAGGACTGAAGGAATCAATCATAGTCATTTCTTTCCTAGGTGATCTGAAGAAATTTTTATCAAAACATCACTGAAACCTAAGTCCCAGAAGTCTCAAATTTCAAACACAAGATTTTGCAACCTAGAATAGGAGAAGTTACAGTGCCATGTATAAAGTTTACTAGATGGTTAATCAAGGAAAATGCAGCTGTGTGACCACTTACAATAATCGATTTATCATTCTGTGATTATGTGTGACCTGAAGGAGTAAACACAAGGATTAAGAAAGGTAATTATAATAGTAATATGTAACTGCAAGAGACCCAGAACATACTTGTTACTTGATCTAGTCGGGAAAAAAAGAAAAGAATAGAAAATTTGGCAAAATAAGATCATGCTCTGATATCATCCAGCTTTGGAAGACATAAGTAAACAGAGTTGTGAAGAATGCAGGAAGTGTCTACACCTAGATAGTACTTGGATAGTGCCTTCAACTCAACTCATAAAATAAGCAAGTAATATCCATTAGGTAGCCCAGTGGGCATCAAGGAAAGGTATAGAGCAAGTATTTCTGACTTGATTTGTTCCAGAACAACCCTGGTTAATTTAAAAGCAAAACTTGGAGAGATACTAAAGAAATTAATGCATTCCACCCACTAAATGGCAACCCATCAACTATCAAAATTGAGGGAAAATTTAACTATTAAATTAAGATGAATAATGCATATCAAGCAGAAAAGGAGATATTAGAGATATATACCAGGATAATAATATTAATGTTTGCAATGTACAATTATAATCTGGCTATAACAAGAGAGAATATAAAAGCGGTTTCTGTTTTACTGTCTCCAGCAGGATAATTTTTAAACCTAAATTATTCCAAGTCTAGGCTCTCCCCTGATAGAACCCCAAGACAACTGATTAAAGTAGGCCTTTGGAGATGAAGCTCTCTTTCCATTCCTCCTTTGCTATGGTCTGAATGTCTGTGTCCTCCAAAAATTCATATGTTAAACCTTAGCACACAGTGTGATAATATTAGGAAGTGGGGTATTTGGGAGGTTATTAGGTCATGAGGGTGGAGCCCTCTTGAATGGGATTAGTGCCCTTATTAAAGAGGCTTCATTGAGATTCCTAGCCCCTTCTACCATGTGAGGATACAGCAAGAAGTCTGCAAACCAGAAGCAGGCCTTCACTCAACCATACTGGCACCCTGATCTCAGGCTTTTAGCCTCCAGAACCATAAGAAATAAATTTCTATTGTTTGTAGCCACCTAGTATGTGGTATTTTGTTATAGCAGCCCAAGCAGACTAAGACACTTTTTTGGGAGTTGTCAGCCACCTCTCTTCTCTCTTTATGGCACCAGTTGCCCTTGTCAGGACTTCAGAGCTTTGTGTCTCCTCAGGTTATCACTCCTTTCTTTCAGCCCCAGCACTAAACCCATAGCTCTTGTGATTCTGATACTGAAGTAATCATCCCCAAGGCAACCAGTTCTTTTCTCAGTGAGAAAGGAAGAGGTTTCTCAAACATTATTGTGACTCATATCAGACCCCAAGCAAAAATGTTTCATTCTTTTAGATTCTTATCCTGTCCCTGGGGTTTCAAATTAGCTAATGGTCCTTGTCATTTCTCAGTTATTTGTTTCTTTTATGAAGATAGGCATGTTTCCTGAGGAATGAGATCAAAAACAAAACAAGTAAGACTCTAAGAGAGTGATATTCAAAATTATCTTCTTCCAATCTTAATACCCAACTAATGTCCCTGAGCTATTCTACTGATGGTAGACTCCGTTCTAGCAAAGAGTGTTTCCTCCTACCTGCTATAATATGTAAATGTGGCAGTTTTCTACCTGAAATGTTTGTCTCAGTCCTGAGACTAATCATTGGGCTCTATCCTGACCAATCATTCTACATTCTTCAATGTCCAACGAAACTTTAAGTGGCAGAAGAAACGAATGGTTAACATCATTCTTTGAAGTAAAAAAAGGTATAGTTTCAAATCCTGTTTCTGTTATTAGTTGTGTGATCTTTGAGCAAGTTATTGACTCTTTCTAAGCCTCAATTCTCTAATTTGTAAAATCAGGGTAATAACAAATTTCTCAAAAGTTTGGCAATAGAAATAATGAAATGATACCTGTAACTTAGCCTGGTACCAAGACAAAGTAAGAACTCAGCATATATTAATGTAAGGATGATGATAATGATCTAAATATAGCACATTTGTCTTACTTTGTCATGTATACATTCCCATAAAGAACTCATAGAACAGATTTCCTTTGATTATCCTAATGCTCAGCAAGTATATTTAATTAGGAGGAGAGTAGGATTGGTACCTAATATAATGTTATATATAATTCCTATCCTGTGATTAAACATTTAAAGAGAGTAATCATAAATAAAACCCACTTTATATAACATTCATAACATAAAGAGTTTTGTGAGCTAAAATCTGTAAGAAGCATTGCAAATACTGTGATATATAAAATATGGAAGATGCAAACCACTATTGAAGGAAAGTTAAATTAAGTAAGAAAATATAGGAATATATTTCATTTTTAATGTGAAGATGCTTGACTCATCCCATAGGGAAAGAGATAAAATGCTTTTTCATATATTAAGTATTCCAGAAAACTTCATTCCAGGAGGTTAGAAATATGTTTAAGTAAAATAGAATCAGCTGATATCCTCTCTGAGTACAATATGAGAGACAAATAATAGCTAAATTGAGGACAAATCTTTATCTTTAGTGTTTCTACAGACTGAAAAAATGAGACTGCTCAGAATGTTAGACACATATACTCAAATCAAATACCTTATCGCCAATCACTCCATATGGAACAAGAAGCCTTGAAATCAAGCCAAAAAAAAAAAAAAAAAAGTGAAACTATTGACAATTAGTGAAACTACTGACAACTGTCCCTGTAGCATCTCAAATTGACGAGTATCCATTTTTAGGTACAACAAAGTTACTGTGGCTGGAATCTCCCTTATGCCTTATTAATTTCTGAGCTCCAAATGTGATATGATGTACTGCCAAAGACACTTAAATTTCCTATGTCTATTGGGAAACAAAAGGAAAAATAAAATTAAGAAGTTACAACCATTTTAAAAGGTGGTCAGAACTGCTATATTTTACAAAAGAATAAAGTAAAATGGGATACTAATTCCATAAGCAAAACTCAATTTTCCATTATGTTCATATCTTTTGGATTTGTCTGGATTAGGTTCATCTAATCTGTAGTTTGAAAATACATAATCTGCAGAGGTTGTTGTTCAGAAAATAAGTATATGTTTTTCTAGCAGTTTATGGAAGGAAATAAACCCAGGATTAGCAGGGAGGAAGTTTACTTTTATGGGGGGTAGCAGGGCAGGTTTCCAAGGTTGACTCCTTGTAATTCAGAACAGTAGGAGTGAATGTCATTTTCTGTTCTGAGCGTTAATACACATACTGTACAAGCATGATACCCATCATCTCACTGCCACTGTTGGAAGACTGTAGGAGTATTTGAAAAAAATGCATCTCATGAGAGCAAGTGCCATTGTACATAATAATATACTTTGATGTTTGACTGGTCTCTTGGGCAATATTCATTTTTCTCCTTTTCCATTTTATTCATCAGCATTTGTTTTGGTTTGTCTATGTTTCTTATTGCATATAAATAATTCAGTGGTTAATACAAGGCAAACGTAAATTATAGGATGAAAAAGTGATGCTATTTAATTATTTATAGATGTACAGAAAAACGGCATTGTCAAGCAATCTCCCTCAGGAAGTACAATGTGAAATCTGAATGAGCTGGGAATAAATCTAGTCTAAATTTTCGTTTACGTAAAATTTAAGAGAACCAGATGCCTGAAATGTCGCTCTCCATTTTTTTATATTTCCTTTCAACTTCTGTAATACATGATATTTTCTAAACACAATAAAAACAATGATGACGACATCAATAACTACCACTTTAAATCAATAAGATCATTTTTTTCACTTCAACACATTCTGGGCCATTTGAAAGGCAGAAATGCCCTATGGAAAAATAAAGGCTTTTCATAATATCAGAATGAAAGTATACTAAAACTTATAAGTCAACATGATATTAAAAAAGAGCATATGGATTTTAGACTCAGACATATCTGGCCAGGTTGGAATCCCAGCACTACCACTTATAATGTGACTCTGAGAAAATTAATATTTTTGAGTCTCAATTTTTTATCAGAAAAAAAAAGATATAAAAGCACTTGTCTCCAGAAATTCCATTTCTAGGTATATACCCCAAAGACTTGAAGGCAGGGACTCAAGCAGATACTTGTACAATAATGTTCATAGCAACATTATTCAAATAAACAAAAGGTGGAAACCAGCCAAATATCTATCAACAGATGAACAGATAAACAAAATGTAGCATATACAGACAGTAGATATTATTCAGCCATAAAAAGAATGACATTCTGATACAAGTTACAACATGAGTGAAACTTGAAAACATTATACAAAGTGAAATAAGCCAAACACAAAAGGACAAATATTGTACAGTTTCACTTTTATGAGGTACCTAGAATAGGCAAATTCACAGAAAGTAAAATAAGGGCTGAGAGAGGGAGCGAAGGGTGAATAGGGAGTTATTGTTTAACGGGTACAGAGGTTTTGTTTGGGATGATGAAAAAGTTCTGGAAATGGATAATGGTGATGGTTGTACAACACTGCAAAATATATCTAATACCACTGAATTGTACACTTAAAATGGTTTAAATAGTAGATGTCATTTTATATAACACACACACACACACACACACACACATATCTCCACAATAAGAAAAGCACTTGCCTCATGGAGTTGTAAAGATTTAATTCAATAAAATATCGAGCACCAATAGGTATCTGACAAATGTAACTCTGACCTCACCTCAACTCATTTTCTCTAACTTTTTAGAGAATAGTACACATATAAAAATAAGCTATTGCTGTGTTGATTCACATTGGCAAAAAGAAGGTGAGAATAACCATACATAAATCCAAATCTTTTGACCAGAGAACTCTTGGACTGTTGATGGGCTTTTCATTAGATTAAGAGCTCTCTCCGAGTCCGCCTGCTGATGCAGGGGACATGGGTTCGTGCCCTGGTCTGGGAAGATCCCACATGCCGCGGAGCGGCTGGGCCCGTGAGCCATGGCCGCTGGGCCTGCGCGTCCGGAGCCTGTGCTCTGCAGCGGGAGAGGCCACAACAGTGAGAGGCCCGCGTACCGCAAAAAAAAAAAAAAAAAAGCTCTCTCCAACTTCTCAATGTTCTATTATAAAATTATGTGAGCACCAGTTACGGTTTTCTTCCTTTTCAGAGATTGTGTTTTTCTTATCCCTTCGGAGCAATACTTGAAATAAATAGGATTCACTTATTCATACAGATCACTAGTTTTGAATGAGTGTTATATGTATAAAGCACTAAAGGAGACCCCAAGAATTACAATACTAGGTCCCTAACCCCAGGAAATGTAGTAAAGAAAAGACATGGAAATAACAGATTGCCTCCTGGAGCATGAAAGTTCCTTAGGAATGTGTTCTCCAAAGGATTCCCATACACTAATAGGTATTTTTGCTATTTCTATTGTTGAAACTCATTCCCAGTTACCTCTCTTTTCCAGCTTCTTCTGTAGCCCTAACTGCTCCTTGGTATATGTATGTCTGTGAGTGTTTATGTGTGTAAGTTATATATGTATGTATGTCTTAATGTGTGTATATATGTGCACACACATGAACACCGAGAGACAAATACATATCAACATGCACATACATATATATTTATTTATATATATATATATATATATATATATATATACACACACACACACACACACACAAGCACACACACACACACAGAGGGAGGGGAGAGAGAAAGAATGAGGAGAGAGATTGCTTAGGGGTTACCTCTACTACCCTCTCTGATTACTACTCTCTGCTGTCTTCGTTTCACTTGCGAAGTGAATAATATACTAATTTTCTCATATTTTTCATACGTTCTTCAGTTCATTTGTACAGAATCCCAAAGTTCAGTGGCCTTTTCCAAACTTCTTTGTCAAGAAGGTTCCACTATTTGACAACACTACTTAACACATTGTTTTTGAAATCCCCTCACCCTTGGTGTCTATGGCACATGCAATCTGGTTCCCACTCTTCATCTCAAACAGCTCCTCTGTGCATCACTCCACTTTCTTCTTCTACATCTAAACTGTGGGGTTCCCCAAAACTCAATTCATTGTCCTATTCCTTTGTCCATTTACAGTCCTGCCTTTGCAAAGCCAGTTTACCTATAACTTTACACATTATACCTTCACTTACATCCTTTGACCTGAGCCTTAAAATGTTTTTTTTTCAGAAACCTAGTGAATATTTTCATTTACATGTCTTCTTTTCATCATTAAAAAAAATCAACATTTTCAAAATACAATTCATCAGGTTTCCCTGTCTCTTTCCCCAAAATTCATCTCTGTAGTTTTTTCACTGACCCAATTATTTGCCCAGGAAATAAGGCTCAATATCATATATTCATCTCTAATTTATCTATTGTTTGTCCTTTCAAGATGATAATTTGAATTTGACTGACACCACTCTCACCCAGGTCTTCACCATGTCATCGTTGGATTATTTCAATGGCCTCAGGTTACTTCCCTTGATTTCTCTCTTTCTTACAAATTGCTGAAAGATCAACCTTTAATAGTATAGTGCCTTGAATGCTATAAACCCTATTTTAAAATAAAATTATTATTGCAAATGAACAACAGAAACCTTTCATGAAAACTCAGATACATGCATTATTCCTTACTGCCTACTAAATCAAATCTAAACTTTTGTATCTGGATTTGAGGTTCTTTGTAACCTGAAACCACTCTTCCTGTTACCGAACTCAGGTTCAGCTGCTCCTTGCTCAGCAATCCAATACTGAGAGACAAGTGTTGGGCAAAAGGAAAGATTGCTTTATTGAGGAAACTGGCGAACCTGGGGAGAACATGGACTCATGTCCCAAAGAACGAACTCCCAACTTCCCAGGTTTTGCTTAGCTATTATATAGGGAAAAGAAGAAGGAGCTATGTGCTGGGGAGGGGGTAATCTTCTATTTTCTCAATCACATGGTTCTAAGTAGCCCTCAGGTCTTGCTTGTGGTTGGAACATTATCTGAGCCATAAATCTCTGGTCAGCTGTGGGGGCCCCATAGGGTCCTTCTTGGTTTCATTCCTAGTTAACCTACTGTTCCCCAGGGTGTACTTTATATTCCACCACCCAGTTAATCACCTCACTGTCCACTCATTTTGTTGACCACACTCACTTGTGCCTATTAGTTTCCCCTTCTCTCTCTGCCTAGTGAAATTTTATCATCCCTCTAAACCCTGCCAAAAGCAATCTCTTCTGTGGAACAACCAAACCAATATTCCAACCCAAAGACACATTCCTTTATCTAACTTCTTTGCCTCTATGATGTAATTTAGCACTTAATGATATACTCTAAAATTATTTGCCCTTGATTCATTAATCTCCATTTTGATGTAGTTTGGAATTCACCTGACTAGAGTTTAAATGTTTGCTTTGCTATATACTAGATGCATGGCTTACAAAAATTTGTACACTTATATGAGCACAGTCTGAGTTTTTTCAGAGGAATATCAATAACCTTTTCACAGTGTTAATAGGAATGGTAGATGAGATAACATAATAGTGTATTAGTTTATGATTGCTGCAACAACAAACTACCTCAAGTTTAGTGCTTAATACAGATATATTATCTTACAGTTCAGGAGATGAGAGGTTTAAAATGGGTAGGCAGACCTGTGTTTCTTGTGAAGGATTTAGGGTAGAAACCATCTCTTTGCCTTTTCTACCCTCTAGAGGCTGCCCATCTTCCTTAGCTTACGGCCCCATATCATTCCAACCTCTGCTACTACGGTCACATCTCCTCTCTGACTCTTGTGCCTCCCTCTCTCGCTGATAAGGACCCTTGTGATTACATTGAGCCCTCCTGATATTCCAGGATAATCTCCTTAGCTCTAGATGCTTAGCCCAGTGACATCCGCACAGTCTCTTTTACCGTGTAAGGTAATATATTCACAGGTTCTGGGGACTAGGACATATATATCTTCAGTCTACTGAACATAGGGTACACAATAATTGTTGGTCTCCCTTTTCTCATCCCCAATGTTATCAATTATATGACAGTAAAGACCAAGTCTCATCCTCCTATAGCCTTCCCAATGTCTATCATGGTACAAAGCTAATGGCAGATGTTGGATAAAGGGCTGTTAATTTTGATCAGACTCTACACATGTCAGATTAGGTAGGATTGAATCATTCCCTCCTCTCTCTATTACACATTGCACTTTGTAGAACTATCAGCTGCAGTCCCTAAAGGCCACCACAGAAAAGAGTAATAATATATCCCAATTCATTCCCAGTAGGGTTCATCAAACAGGTTTAATTTTGCTCCCAGCCGTAAAACAATAATTTTTCTCTCATTTATTTGCACTACTTCACCTAATTTCTCAGTATTTTCTTTCGTAAAAACCATATAATTCACTATCTGCAGTTTCTTATCCAACTAGGTGTTTGATGTAGAATATATAAGATATTTGTTTCTTCATATACAAACAGATTTTCTATAAATGAACATTGTAGAAAACCCATCTCTAATGACAAATGATTCTTTAAGGGAATAAGTTCTCTGTTTTGTTTTGCTTTTAAGCTTCACTAGGTAGTACACAGTGCTGCAACTCCTCTCCTAAGAAAAAATAGAAATTTGTCTTCATTTCCAGCCAAATAGTGAAACAATGGTACTCTTCTTAGGAGATACATGAACATAAAATTCTGCACTTCAAAGTAGAAACCCTCTGGGTTAGAATTTTAGGGTTTTCTTCCTTTTAAAAAAATATTTATTTATTTTGGCTGCATTGGGTTTTCATTGCTGCGAGCAGGCTTTCTCTAGTTGCGGAGAGCGGGGGTTACTCTTCGTTGAGGTGCGCAGGCTTCTCATCTCGGTGGCTTCTCTTGCTGCAGAGTGCGGGCTGCAGTAGTTGTGGCTCACGGGCTCAAGAACACAGGCTCAGTAGTTGTGGCGCACGGGCTTAGTTGCTCTGCAGCATGCGGGATCTTCCCGGACCAGGGCTCAAACCCATGTTCCCTGCATTGGCAGGCGGATTCTTAACCACTGTGCCACCAGGGTAGTCCTAAGGGGTTTCCTTCTTCAAAAAAATTTTTGTTTATATACATTTTCTTAAGTAATTTCAAGGCTCCTTTGCTGTGAGTTGAGTTTTAGATGTTATCCTCACTAAAGCAGTCTTCACTGTCACATCAACTTAGCTATCAGAGCTATAATTCAAACATGAAAAACACCTCTGAGCTTGAATGTCTGTAGATCACGTACACACACACACACACACACACACACACACACACACACACACACACAGTACT